>NW_025755677.1:0-2500 GCF_021184085.1 Oncorhynchus gorbuscha
GTCCCCATTATAAACACGGACAGCTGTTCCCAGTCATAACTACCACTGGCAGCGTTCCATGTCTCCATTATAAACACGGACAGCTGTTCCCAGTCATAACTACCACTGGCAGCGTTCCATGTCTCCATTATAAACACGGACAGCTGTTCCCAGTCATAACTACCCCTGGCAGCGTTCCATGTCTCCATTATAAACACGGACAGCTGTTCCCAGTCATAACTACCACTGGCAGCGTTCCATGTCTCCATTATAAACACGGACAGCTGTTCCCAGTCATAACTACCACTGGCAGCGTTCCATGTCTCCATTATAAACACGGACAGCTGTTCCCAGTCATAACTACCACTGGCAGCGTTCCATGTGTCCATTATAAACACGGACAGCTGTTCCCAGTCATAACTACCACTGGCAGCGTTCCATGTGTCCATTATAAACACGGACAGCTGTTCCCAGTCATAACTACCACTGGCAGCGTTCCATGTGTCCATTATAAACACGGACAGCTTGTTCCCAGTCATAACTACCACTGGCAGCGTTCCATGTCTCCATTATAAACACGACAGCTGTTCCCAGTCATAACTATCACCAGAGCGCTCCATGTGTCCATTATAAACACGGACAGCTGTTCCAGCTGCACTACCACTGGCAGCGTTCCATGTGTCCATTATAATACGGACAGCTGTTCCCAGTCATAACTACCCCTGGCAGCTGCCCATGTCCCCATTATAAACACGGACAGCTGTTCCCAGTCATAACTACCACTGCATGCCCATGTCTCCATGAGTAAACACGGACAGCTGTTCCCAGTTTGAGAATACCTGGCAGCTGCCTATGCCTCTGACATTGATAACACGTGGACAGGCTGTTCCCAGTCATAACTACCCTGGCAGCGTCATATAAACACGGACAGCTGTTCCCAGTCATAACTACCCTGGCAGCGTTCCATGTCCCCATTATAAACACGGACAGCTGTTCCCAGTCATAACTACCCCTGGCAGCGTTCCATGTGTCCATTATAACACGGACAGCTGTTCCCAGTCATAACTACCCCTGGCAGCGTTCCATGTCCCCATTATAAACAGGACAGCTGTTCCCAGTCATAACTACCACTGGCAGCGTTCCCATTCTGCTACATTATTATGGTATGTATTACCTGTATTACCTACTTTCTGAACGCTCTGTATACATTATTATGGTATGTATTACCTGTTCAGACGATGCCTCCCAGCCCTGTACTGGGCAGCATCAGGTCCAGGAAGCTGCTGTGTTGTGACACCGTGCGGTTCCGCCGAAGTGCGTTGTGAAGTTATTTCTCGTTCGGGGCAGACGTCATCCAGGGGTGGCTGGTCTGTGATGAAGACGAGGACGATGATGAAGGCGGCTGTCCGGGAAGCTGAAGGAGTTATAGACGGCCCGTTGTTGAGGGTGGTGTTGATGCATCTGGAAAGCAGTGATTACTAGAGAGCCCGGATTGGGCCCAGAAAGAAGTGGTCCAGGGTATCGGCTCTCCAGGGGGACCAGGAGCTACGGAGGAGAGGAGGGAGTGGTGGTGGTGGTGGTGGGGGGGAAGGACCTGGGGAGATGGAGAGGGACGGAGGCTGTCCTGAACGCTGAGCTCTTCTCTATCAGGTCCTCAGGGCTTTACGGGTGATGTCAGAAAGGATCGAATCCCAAGTCATCTTCTGACGTCTGTTGTTTGGATGAGCCGAAGCCGAAGGCTGCCTGCCAGTCTGTTGAGGACGATACTGGGATGGAATCTGGAGAGAGATGTATATCAGTGATGTCAAATTTAACAGAAAAAGCTTTTAAACGCCTATAATTAATACACCGGCTAGGCCTCCCTCGTCTTCACCAGCTGAGCCGCCTCGCCACTAGCCAGGCCGCCCGCCTCGCCACCGGCTAGGCCGCCTCGCCACCGGCTAGGCCGCCTCGCCACCGGCTGGGCCGCCTCGCCACCGGCTGGGCCGCCTCGCCACCGGAGGCCGCCACGCCACCGGCTAGGCCGCCTCGCCACCCGGCTCACAGGCCGCCTCGCCACCGGCCAGGCCGCCTCGCCACTGGGCTAGGCCGCCTCGCCACTAGCGCGCCTGCCTGGCCAGGCCGCCTCGCCACTAGCTAGGCCGCCACGCCACTAGCTAGGTCAGTCCCTAGGCCGCCTGCACGCCACTAGCTGAGCTCCACGCCACTAGCTAGGCCACGCCACTAGCTAGGCCGCCTCGCCACTAGCTAGGCCGCCACGCCACCAGCTAGGCCGCCGCCACTAGCTAGCCGCTCGCACCAGCATCGCCACCAGCTAGGGCGCCTCGCCACCAGCTAGGCCGTCTCGCCACCAGCTAGGCCGTCTCGCCACCAGCTAGGCCGTCTCGCCACCAGCTAGGCCGTCTCGCCACCAGCTAGGCCGTCTCGCCACCAGCTAGGCCGTCTCGTCTACGGCTAGACATTTGGACTCTCAAACCCCAGTAAAATCAATTAGATTACATGATCAAAAAGAGTATAGATC
>NW_025755678.1:0-7498 GCF_021184085.1 Oncorhynchus gorbuscha
TTATTATACTCTATTCTAGGTTATTATACTCTATTCTTAGGTTATTATACTCTATTCTAGGTTATTATACTCTATTCTAGGTTATTATACTCTATTCTAGGTTATTATACTCTATTCTAGGTTATTATACTCTATTCTAGGTTATTATACTCTATTCTAGGTTATATATACTCTATTCTAGGTTATTATACTCTGTTCTATTATGATTTCTATTATACTCTTTATTATACTCTATTCTAGTTTATTATAGTTTATTATACTCTGTTCTATTATACTCTATTCTATTATACTCTAGTCTATTCTATTCTATTATAGTCTATTATACTCTATTCTATTATACTCTATTTTATTATACTCTATTATATTATATTATATTATACTCTATTATACTCTATTCTATTATACTCTTATTATAGTTTATTATACTCTGTTCTATTATACTCTATTCTATTATACTCTATTCTATTCTATTATACTCTATTATACTCTATTCTAGTTTATTATAGTTTATTATACTCTGTTCTATTATACTCTATTCTATTATACTCTATTCTATTCTATTATACTCTATTATACTCTATTCTATTATACTCTATTTTATTATACTCTATTATATTATATTCTATTATACTCTATTATACTCTACTCTATTATACTCTATTATATTATATTCTATTATACTCTATTATACTCTATTCTATTATACTCTATTCTATTCTATTCTATTATACTCTATTCTATTCTATTCTATTATACTCTATTATACTCTATTCTATTCTATTATACTCTATTCTATTCTATTATACTCTATTCTATTCTATTCTATTATATTCTATTCTATTCTATTATACTCTATTATACTCTATTTTATTATACTCTATTATATTATATTCTATTATACTCTATTATACTCTATTCTATTATACTCTATTATATTATATTCTAGTTTATTATACTGTTCTATTATACCATCTATTCTATTTTAATATACTCTATTTTATTATACTCTATTTTATTATACTCTATTCTAGTTTACTATACTTTATTATACTCTTATTATATTCTATTCTATTATGTTTTATTATACTATATTCTATTATTCTCTATTATACTCTATTTTATTATACTCTATTTTATTATACTCTATTTTATTATACTCTACTCTATTATACTCTATTATATTATATTCTATTATACTCTATTCTATTCTATTATACTCTATTCTATTCTATTCTATTATACTCTATTATACTCTATTCTATTCTATTATACTCTATTCTATTCTATTATACTCTATTCTATTCTATTCTATTATACTCTATTATATTATATTCTATTATACTCTATTATACTCTATTCTATTATACTCTATTATATTATATTCTAGTTTATTATACTGTTCTATTATACTATCTATTCTATTTTAATATACTCTATTTTATTATACTCTATTTTATTATACTCTATTTTATTATACTCTATTCTAGTTTACTATACTTTATTATACTCTTATTATATTCTATTCTATTATGTTTTATTATACTATATTCTATTATTCTCTATTATACTCTATTTTATTATACTCTATTTTATTATACTCTATTTTATTATACTCTATTCTAGTTTACTATACATTATTATACTCTTATTATATTCTATTCTATTATGTTTTATTATACTATATTCTATTATTCTAGTTTATTATACTCTATTTTATTATACTCTATTCTATTATACTCTGTTCTATTATACTCTATTCTAGGTTATTATACTCTGTTCTATTATGTTCTATTATACTCTTATTATACTCTATTCTAGTTTATTATAGTTTATTATACTCTGTTCTATTATACTCTATTCTATTATACTCTAGTCTATTCTATTCTATTATACTCTATTATACTCTATTCTATTATACTCTATTTTATTATACTCTATTATATTATATTATACTCTATTATACTCTATTCTATTATACTCTTATTATACTCTATTCTAGTTTATTATAGTTTATTATACTCTGTTCTATTATACTCTATTCTATTATACTCTATTCTATTCTATTCTATTATACTCTATTATACTCTATTCTAGTTTATTATAGTTTATTATACTCTGTTCTATTATACTCTATTCTATTATACTCTATTCTATTCTATTATACTCTATTATACTCTATTCTATTATACTCTATTTTATTATACTCTATTATATTATATTCTATTATACTCTATTATACTCTACTCTATTATACTCTATTATATTCTATTATACTCTATTATACTCTATTCTATTATACTCTATTCTATTCTATTATACTCTATTCTATTCTATTCTATTATACTCTATTATACTCTATTCTATTCTATTATACTCTATTCTATTCTATTATACTCTATTCTATTCTATTCTATTATACTCTATTCTATTCTATTATACTCTATTATACTCTATTCTATTATACTCTATTTTATTATACTCTATTATATTATATTCTATTATACTCTATTATACTCTATTCTATTATACTCTATTATATTATATTCTGGTTTATTATGCTGTTTCTGTTATATCTGTTCTGTTTTAATGCCTCTATTTTATTATACTCTATTTTGTTATACTCTATTCTAGTTTCACTATGCTTTATTATACTCTTATTATATTCTATTCTATTATGTTTTATTATACTATATTCTATTATTCTCTATTATACTCTATTTGTTATGCTCTATTTTGTGCCTCTATTTTATTATGCATCTACTCTATTATACTCTGTTATGTTGTATGTTCTGTTATCATCTGTTATATCTGTTCTGTTATCTCTGTTCTGTTCTGTTATGCTCTGTTCTGTTCTGTTCTGTTATTCTGTTATGTCTGTTCTGTTCTATTTATGCTCTGTTCTGTTCTGTTATACTCCTGTTCTGTTCTGTTGTATCTATTTCTGTTCTGTTATATTTATTGCATCTGTTATGCTCTGTTCTATTTATTATGTTTTGTTATCATCTGTTATGTTATGTTCATATCTCTTTATGCTCTGTTCCATTATTACATCTGTTATGTTATGTTCTGGTTTGTTATGCTGTTCTATACTATTCTATCTATTTCTGTTTCCATTATGCTCTATTTCATTCTTTATTTTTGTATATCTATTTTATTATACTCTATTCTAGTTTACTATACTTTATTATACGTCTTATTATATTCTATTCTATTATGTTTTATTATACTATATTCTATTATTCTCTATTATACTCTATTTTATCTATATTCTATTTATTATACTCTATTTTATTATTTCTATTCTAGTTTACATTCTTTATATATACTCTTATTATATTCTGTTCTATTATTATGTTTTATTCTATCTTTATATTCTATTATTCTAGTCTATTATACTCTATTCTAGTTTATTATATCTATTTTATTATACTCTATTATATTCTATTCTATTTCCCGTCTATTCTATTATTTCATCTATTATATTATATTATACTCTATTCTATTGCTTCTCTATTATATGTTATATTATACTCTATTATGTTCTATTATGCTCCGTCATGTTCTGTTGTGTTTATGTTATGCTCTTGTTATTGCTCTGTTCTGTTATGCTCCTGTTCTGTTATGCTCTATTATGTTCTGTTATGCTCTGTTCTGTTATGCTCTGTTCTGTTATGTCTATTATATTCTGTTATGCTCTATTCTATTATGCTCTGTTATGTTCTGTTATGCTCTGTTATGTGTTCTGTTATGCTCTGTTCTGTTATGCTCTGCTATATTATGCTCTGTTCTGTTATGCTCTATTATATTCTATTATACTCTATTCTATTATACTCTATTCTATTATACTCTATTATATTCTATTATACTCTATTCTATTATACTCGATTATATTCTATTATACTCTATTATATTATACTCTATTCTATTATACTCTATTCTGTTATACTCTGTTCTATTATACTTTATTCTATTCTATTTGGTTTCTATTATACACTATTTAATCATATTCTATTCTATTATGCTCTATTCTAGTTTATTATATTATATTCTAGTTTATTATACTGTTCTATTATACTCTCTATTCTATTTTAATATACTCTTCTAGTTTACTATACTTTATTATACTCTATATTCTATTATGTTTTATTATACTCTATTCTATTCTATTATTCTCTATTATACTCTATTCTAGGTTATCATATTATTTTCTATTATACTCTATTTTATTATACTACATGTTATTATACTCTATTCTATTATACTGTATTCTAGTATACTCTCTTTTAGTTTATTATACTCTATTCTATTATACTATATTCTAGTTTATTATACTCTATTCTAGTATACTATATTCTAGTATACTGTAGTTTATTATACTCTATTCTAGTCTATTATAGTTTATTTTAGTATACTGTATTTTATTATACTCTATTCTATTATACTATATTCTAGTATACTGTAGTTTATTATACTCTATTCTAGTCTATTATAGTTTATTCTAGTATACTGTATTTTGTTATACTCTATTCTATTATACTATATTCTAGTTTATTATACTCTATTATATTATACTGTATTCTAGTATAATGTAGTTTATTCTATTATACTGTATTATATTATACTCTATTCTAGTTTATCATATTATTTTCTATTATACTGTATTATATTATACTCTATTCTAGTTTATCATATTATTTTCTATTATACTCTATTTTATTATACTCTATTCTATTATACTCTATTCTAGTTTATTATACTCTATTCTAGTTTATTATACTCTATTCTAGTTTATTATACTCTATTCTAGTTTATCATATTATTTTTCTATTATACTCTATTCTAGTTTATTATACTCTATTCTAGTTTATCATATTATTTTCTATTATACTCTATTTTATTATACTCTATTCTATTATACTCTATTCTAGTCTACTGTATTCTAGTCTATTCTACATTATTCTAGTCTACTCTCTTTTAGTTTATTATACTCTATTCTAGTCTATTCTAGTTTATTCTAGTATACTGTAGTTTATTATACTCTATTCTATTATACTATATTCTAGTATACTGTAGTTTATTATACTCTATTCTAGTCTATTATAGTTTATTCTATTATACTGTATTTTATTATACTCTATTCTAGTATACTGTAGTTTATTATACTATATTCTAGTCTATTATAGTTTATTCTAGTATACTGTATTTTATTATACTCTATTCTATTATACTATATTCTAGTATACTGTATTTTATTATACTCTAGTCTATTATAGTTTATTCTAGTATACTGTATTTTATTATACTCTATTCTATTATACTATATTCTAGTATACTGTATTTTATTATACTCTATTCTATTATACTATATTCTAGTATACTGTATTTTATTATACTCTATTCTAGTCTATTATAGTTTATTCTAGTATACTGTATTTTATTATACTCTATTCTATTATACTATATTCTAGTTTATTATACTCTATTATATTATACTATATTCTAGTTTATTATACTCTATTCTTTTATACTATATTCTAGTCTGTGTGTAATCATTCAAATGTTTGATCTTCTTTTGTTGCACGTGGTTACTGTGGCAAGATGTACTACAGTACCCATAATGCTATGTACTACAGTACCCATAATGCTATGTACTACAGTACCCATAATGCTATGTACTACAGTACCCATAATGCTATGTACTACAGTACCCATAATGCTATGTACTACAGTACCCATAATGCTATGTACAGCACATTCGATTTTACAGAATACATTGTGAAGATAACGAAAGAGCCTGGCTTCCTAACTCCAGGTAGTACCCCCATATCATTCCGTCCTCCGGCAGTTCCCTGGACAGAGGGTCGACCGGTGAGAATCCAGCGCTCCCCCCGATCAGTTCCAGCCCTCAGACAGAGCCCCGGTTCAGAGGACTGGGTCCCAGACAACTGGCAGCATACCTGCATGGTCTGCCAGCGAGAACGCTTCACCATGGTGAGAATAAGGCCTAGAGTCTGGTCCCCTGTTGCTCAGTTGGTAGAGCATGGCGCTTGTATCTACAAGGTAGTGGGTTCGATTCTCGGGACCACCCATAGTATGTATTAGAGGTCGACCTCTAGCATGCATGACTGTAGTTCACTTTGGATAAAAGCATCTGGTATATATTTCTATATATAATATATATATTTCTATATATTTCTATAGTGAGTGAGAGGTGGAACACTAAATGAGTGAGTGAGAGGTGGAACACTAAATGAGTGAGTGAGAGGTGGGACACTAAATGAGTGAGTGAGAGGTGGGACACTAAATGAGTGAGTGAGAGGTGGGACACTAAATGAGTGAGTGAGAGGTGGGACACTAAATGAGTGAGTGAGAGGTGGGACACTAAATGAGTGAGTGAGAGGTGGACACTAAATGAGTGAGTGAGAGGTGGGACACTAAATGAGTGAGTGAGAGGTGGACACTAAATGAGTGAGTGAGAGGTGGGACACTAAATGAGTGAGTGAGAGGTGGGACACTAAATGAGTGAGTGAGAGGTGGGACACTAAATGAGTGAGTGAGTGGTGGACAGTGAATGGCTCCTACAAAGAGAAAATGGTGGCATTGGTTTCCCACAGACAAATTAAGGCTGCTCATTGGTTTCCCACAGACAGATTAAGGCTGCTCATTGGTTTCCCACAAACAGATTAAGGCTGCTCATTGGTTTCCCACAGACAAATTAAGGCTGCTCATTGGTTTCCCACAAACAGATTAAGGCTGCTCATTGGTTTCCCACAAACAGATTAAGGCTGCTCATTGGTTTCCCACACACAGATTAAGGCTGCTCATTGGTTTCCCACAGACAGATTAAGGCTGCTCATTGGTTTCCCACAGACAGATTAAGGCTGCTCATTGGTTTCCCACAGACAGATTAAGGCTGCTCATTGGTTTCCCACAGACAGATTAAGGCTGCTCATTGGTTTCCCACAGACAGATTAAGGCTGCTCATTGGTGTTCAGTACAGGAATAGACTTAATCTGTGTTGGGTGAACCGGCTCATGATTTGTTGCGTGAAAGTGACTCTCCACTCCATCCAATTGTCCTCTTCAGTTCAACAGGCGTCACCACTGCAGGAGGTGTGGTCGTCTGGTGTGCCATGCCTGCTCCGACCACAAGATGGCGGTAGAGGGCTGCACTGAGGAGGAGGAGAATGAAGTGCGCGTGTGTGACCAGTGTTACAGCTACTTCCATCCAGAGTAAGACCGTTAAGACCCTACTGGCATTAAAAACCTACACACTGCTTTATTCACAGTCGTTTGTCACAACCTCTGTATATTAATCTAAGGGAACATGTCACAACCTCTGTATATTGACCCCAAGGGAACATGTCACAATCTCTGTATATTGACCTCAAGGGAACATGTCACAACCTCTGTATATTGACCCCAAGGGAACATGTCACAACCTCTGTATATTGACCCCAAGGTAACATGTCACAACCTCTGTATATTGACCCCAAGGT
>NW_025755679.1:0-7494 GCF_021184085.1 Oncorhynchus gorbuscha
CTGGACAGGACACTAGTCTATCTCCTGTTCCTGTAAGGTGAGGCAGAATGATATACCAGTTCACCCCCTGGAAAGATGCTGTCACTGATATCAAGTTACATTTATTGGAGAACCCAATATTTTCCCACGATAATCTTCGGAGTTGTGCTCACAGTACATTCACACACACACACACACACACACACACACACACACACACACACACACACACACACACACACACACACACACACACACACACACACACACACACACACACACACACACACACACACACACACACACACACACACACACGCACACGCACACGCACACGCACACGCACACGCACACACACACACACACACACACACACACACACACACAAAAAACGTGTGCAATTGTCATCAGTCAGTTACGCAAGAAACTCTTATCTAATGCTGTACAAACAATCCTCTGGTCCATTCTCAAAAACATCATAAAATGTAGCCTACTGGTTAATCTTAGTGGTCTGATTAAATGTCAATTCACAACTGAGTTAGGAAATAGGACACACACACACACACACACACACACACACACACACACACACACACACACACACACACACACACACACACACACACACACACACACACACACACACACACACACACACACACACACACACACACACACACACACACACACACACACACACACACCTGGATTCTGTTATGCAGGTGAATGAGGCTTAAAGCGACTTAGCGAAAACAAGTCTTTAATCCAGTTTAGAAATAGCAATACTCCTAGACAAATCGGAGTGGTAAATAAAGCATAAAAACAATATCACTCGTAATCACGAGAACTGACTGGAGACTCGATAAACTGCAGGTTGCCTCGGGAAGGCACTTGACCGTAGCAGACTCAGACACCTGCTCACCACGCAGCATCTGAGGGAAACACGACACGACAGGGCGATACAAAGACACAGCACGGTGAACAATATACAAGGATCCGACAGGGCAGAAACGGAAAACAAGGGGAGAAATAGGACTCTAATCAGGGGAAAAGATAGTGAACAGGTGGGAAGACTAAATGATTGATTAGGGGAATAGGAACAGCTGGGAGCAGGAACGGAACGACAGAGAAGAGAGAGAGGGAGGGAGAGAGAGAAAGGGAACAAACCTAAAAAGACCAGCAGGGGAAAACGAACAGAAGGAAAAGCAAAATGACAAGACAATATAAGACAAAAACATGACAGTACCCCCCCCACTCACCGAGCGCCTCCTGGCGCACTCGAGGAGGAATCCTGGCGGCAACGGAGGAAATCATCAATAAGTGAACGGTCCAGCACGTCCGAGACGGAACCCAACCTCTCCTCAGGACCGTAACCCTCCTAATCCACTAAGTATTGGTGACCCCGTCCCCGAGAACGCATGTCCATGATCCTATGTACCTTGTAAATAGGTGCGCTCGACAAGGACGGGAGGGGGAGGAAGACGAACGGGGTGCGAAGAAAAGGGCTTGACACAGGAGACATGGAAGACAGGATGGACGCGACGAAGATGTCGCGGGAAGCAATCGCACAGCGACAGGATTGACGACCTGGGAGACACGGAACGGACCAATGAACGGAGTCAACTTACGAGAAGCTGTCGTAAGAGGAAGGTTGCGAGTGGAAAGCCACACTCTCTGGCCGCACAATACCTTGGACTCTTAATCCTACGTTTATTGGCGGCTCTCACAGTCTGTGCCCTGTAACGGCAAAGTGCAGACCTCACCCTCCTCCAGGTGCGCTCACAACGTTGGACAAACGCTGAGCGGAGGGAACGCTGGACTCGGCAAGCTGGGATGAGAACAGAGGAGGCTGGTAACCCAGACTACTCTGAAACGGAGATAACCCGGTAGCAGACGAAGGAAGCGAGTTGTGAGCGTATTCTGCCCAGGGGAGCTGTTCTGCCCAAGACGCAGGGTTTCTGAAAGAAAGGCTGCGTAGTATGCGACCAATCGTCTGATTGGCCCTCTCTGCTTGACCGTTAGACTGGGGATGAAACCCGGAAGAGAGACTGACGGACGCACCAATCAAACGACAGAACTCCCTCCAAAACTGTGACGTGAATTGCGGACCTCTGTCTGAAACGGCGTCAACGGGAGGCCATGAATTCTGAACACATTCTCAATGATGATTTGTGCCGTCTCCTTAGCGGAAGGAAGTTTAGCGAGAGGAATGAAATGTGCCGCCTTAGAGAACCTATCGACAACCGTCAGAATCACAGTCTTCCCCGCAGACAAAGGCAGACCGGTAATGAAGTCTAAGGCAATGTGAGACCATGGTCGAGAAGGAATGGGGAGCGGTCTGAGACGACCGGCAGGAGGAGAGTTACCTGACTTAGTCTGCGCGCAGTCCGAACAAGCAGCCACGCGAAAGGGGCGCGTGTCACGCTCCTGAGTCGGCCACCAAAAGCGCTGGCGAATAGAAGCAAGAGTGCCTCGAACACCGGGATGACCAGCTAACTTGGCAGAGTGAGCCCACTGAAGAACAGCCAGACGAGTGGAAACAGGAACGAAAAGAAGGTTACTAGGACAAGCGCGGCGACGCAGTGTGCGTGAGTGCTTGCTTAACCTGTCTTTCAATTCCCCAGACTGTCAACCCGACAACACGCCCATAAGGAAGAATCCCTCGGGATCAGTAGAAGCCACAGAAGAACTAAAAAAGACGGGATAAGGCATCAGGCTTGGTGTTCTTGCTACCCGGACGGTAAGAAATCACAAACTCGAAACGAGCGAAAATAACGCCCAACGAGCTTGACGAGCATTAAGTCGTTTTTGGCAGAACGGATGTACTCAAGGTTCTTATGGTCTGTCCAAACGACAAAAGGAACGGTCGCCTCCAACCACTGTCGCCATTCGCCTAGGCTAAGCGGATGGCGAGCAGTTCGCATGGTTACCCACATCATAGTTGCGTTCAGATGGCGACAGGCGATGAGAAAAATAAGCGCAAGGATGAACCTTATCGTCAGACTGGAAGCGCTGGGATAGAATGGCTCCCACGCCTACCTCTGAAGCGTCAACCTCGACAATGAATTGTCTAGTGACGTCAGGAGTAACGAGGATAGGAGCGGACGTAAAACGTTCTTTTAGAAGATCAAAAGCTCCTGGGCGGAACCGGACCACTTAAAACACGTCTTGACAGAAGTAAGAGCTGTGAGAGGGGCAGCAACTTGACCGAATTACGAATGAAACGCCGATAGAAATTAGCGAAACCTAGAAAGCGCTGCAACTCGACACGTGACCTTGGAACGGGCCACTCACTGACAGCTTGACCTTAGCGGAATCCATCTGAATGCCTTCAGCGGAAATAACGGAACCGAGAAAAGTAACGGAGGAGACATGAAAAGAGCACTTCTCAGCCTTCACGTAGAGACAATTCTCTAAAAGGCGCTGGAGAACACGTCGAACGTGCTGAACATGAATCTCGAGTGACGGTGAAAAAATCAGATATCACAAGGTAGACAAAAACAAAGATGTTCAGCATGTCTCTCAGAACATCATTAACTAATGCCTGAAAAACAGCTGGCGCATTGGCGAGACCAAACGGCAGAACCCGTACTCAAAATGCCCTAACGGAGTGTTAAACGCCGTTTTCCACTCGTCCCCCTCTCTGATGCGCACGAGATGGTAAGCGTTACGAAGGTCCAACTTAGTAAAGCACCTGGCTCCTGCAGAATCTCGAAGGCTGATGACATAAGGGGAAGCGGATAACGATTCTTAACCGTTATGTCATTCAGCTCGATATCCACGCAGGGCGCAGAGTACCGTCCTTTTTCTTAACAAAAAAACCCCGCCCCGGCCGGGGAGGAAGAAGGCACTATGGTACCGGCGTCAAGAGACACAGACAAATAATCCTCGAGAGCCTTACGTTCGGGAGCCGACAGAGAGTATAGTCTACCCCGAGGAGGAGTGGTCCCCGGAAGAGATCAATACTACAATCATACGACCGGTGAGGAGGAAGGGAGTTGGCTCGGGACCGACTGAAGACCGTGCGCAGATCATGATATTCCTCCATTCCTGTCAAATCGCCAGGTTCCTCCTGAGAAGTGGGGACAGAAGAAATGGGAGGGATGGCAGACATTAAACACTTCACATGACAAGAAACGTTCCAGGATAGGATAGAATTACTAGACCAATTAATAGAAGGATTATGACATACTAGCCAGGGATGACCCAAAACAACAGGTGTAAAAGGTGAACGAAAAATCAAAAAAGAAATAGTCTCACTGTGGTTACCAGATACTGTGAGGGTTAAAGGTAGTGTCTCAAATCTGATACTGGGAAGATGACTACCATCTAAGGCGAACATGGGCGTAGGCTTGTCTAACTGTCTGAAAGGAATGTCATGTTTCCGAGCCCATGCTTCGCCCATGAAACAACCCTCAGCCCCAGAGTCTATCAAGGCACTGCATGTAGCACCGAACCGGTCCAGCGTAGATGGACCGACATAGTAGTACAGGATCTAGATGGAGAGACCTGAGTAGTAGCGCTCACCAGTAGCCTCCGCTTACTGATGAGCTCTGGCTTTTACTGGACATGAATTGACAAAATGTCCATCAAATCCGCAATAGAGGCACAGGCGGTTGGTGATCCTCCGTTCCCTCTCCTTAGTCGAGATGCGAATACCTCCCAGCTGCATGGGCTCAGTCTCTGAGCCAGAGGAGGGAGATGGTTGCGATGCGGAGCAGGGAAACACCGTTGACGCGAGCTCTCTTCCACGAGCTTGGTGACGAAGATCTACCCGTCGTTCTATGCGGATGGCGAGAGCAATCAAAGAGTCCACACTGGAAGGAACCTCCCGGGAGAGAATCTCATCTTTGACCACTGCGTGAGTCCCTCCAGAAAACGAGCGAGCAGCGCCGGCTCGTTCCAGTCACTAGAGGCAGCAAGAGTGCGAAACTCTATAGAGTAGTCCGTTATGGATCGATCACCTTGGCATAGGGAAGCCAGGGCCCTAGAAGCCTCCTACCAAAACTGAACGGTCAAAAACCCGAATCATCTCCTCTTTAAAGTTCTGGTAATTGTTTGAACAATCAGCCCTTGCCTCCCAGATAGCTGTGCCCCACTCGAGCCCGGCCAGTAAGGAGTGAAATGACGTAAGCAACCCGAGCTCTCTCTAGAGTATGTGTTGGGTTGAGAGAGAACACAATATCACACTGGGTGAGAAAGGAGCGGCACTCCTGGGCTGCCCGGAGTAGCAAGGTGGGCTATTAACCCTAGGTCGGAGGCTCGGCAGACCAGGAAGTAACAGGTGGCACGAGACGAAGACTCTGGAACTGTCCAGAGAGGTCGGAAACCTGAGCGGCCAGGTTCTCCATGGCATGACGAGCAGCAGACAATTCCTGCTCGTGTCTGCCGAGCATTCTGATCTCGACGGCAGTGTTACGAGCCGCCTGTAGTCGCTGGGTCCATTCTTTGGTCGGATCCTTCTGTTATGCAGGTGAATGAGGACCCAAAAGCGACTTGGCGAAAACAGAGTCTTTAATCCAGTTTAAGTGAAATAATAGCAAATAATTCTAGACAAATCGAGTGGTAAATAAAGCATAAAAACAATTTCACTCGTAATCACGAGAACTGACTGGAGACTCGATAAAAACTGCAGGTTGCCTCGGGAAGGCACTTGACCGTAGCAGACTCAGACACCTGCTCTACCACGCAGCATCTGAGGGAAACACGACACGACAGGGCGATACAAAGACACAGCACGGTGAACAATATACAAGGATCCGACAGGGCAGAAACGGAAAACAAGGGGAGAAATAGGGACTCTAATCAGGGGAAAAGATAGGGAACAGGTGTGGGAAGACTAAATGATTGATTAGGGGAATAGGAACAGCTGGGAGCAGGAACGGAACGACAGAGAGAAGAGAGAGAGGGAGGGAGAGAGAAAAAGGGGAACGAACCTAAAAAGACCAGCAGGGGGAAAACGAACAGAAGGAAAAGCAAAATGACAAGACAATATAAGACAAAACATGACAGATTCAATCCAAGGCGTGTTATAGAGCAGCTATCCTATGATGTATATTGTCGTGTGTTGAATTGGATTGAATCCCAGTCCCAGTACACCCACGTTGAGTTTAATGTAACAATGGAGAGAAGTGGAAGGTCCTCAACCAACAGTAACAATGGAGAGAAGTGGAAGGTCCTCAACCAACAGTATCAATGGAGAGAAGTGGAAGGTCCTCAACCAACAGTAACAATGGAGAGAAGTGGAAGGTCCTCAACCAACAGTAACCATGGAGAGAAGTGGAAGGTCCTCAACCAACAGTAACAATGGAGAGAAGTGGAAGGTCCTCAACCAACAGTAACAATGGAGAGAAGTGGAAGGTCCTCAAACAACAGTAACAATGGAGAGAAGTGGAAGGTCCTCAACCAACAGTAACCATGGAGAGAAGTGGAAGGTCCTCAGCCAACAGTAACAATGGAGAGAAGTGGAAGGTCCTCAACCAACAGTAACAATGGAGAGAAGTGGAAGGTCCTCAACCAACAGTAACAATGGAGAGAAGTGGAAGGTCCTCAACCAACAGTAACCATGGAGAGAAGTGGAAGGTCCTCAGCCAACAGTAACCATGGAGAGAAGTGGAAGGTCCTCAACCAACAGTAACAATGGAGAGAAGTGGAAGGTCCTCAGCCAACAGTAACAATGGAGAGAAGTGGAAGGTCCTCAACCAACAGTAACCATGGAGAGAAGTGGAAGGTCCTCAACCAACAGTAACAATGGAGAGAAGTGGAAGGTCCTCAGCCAACAGTAACAATGGAGAGAAGTGGAAGGTCCTCAACCAACAGTAACAATGGAGAGAAGTGGAAGGTCCTCAACCAACAGTAACAATGGAGAGAAGTGGAAGGTCCTCAACCAACAGTAACCATGGAGAGAAGTGGAAGGTCCTCAGCCAACAGTAACAATGGAGAGAAGTGGAAGGTCCTCAACCAACACTAACAATGGAGAGAAGTGGAAGGCCAACAGTAACCATGGAGAGAAGTGGAAGGTCCTCAGCCAACAGTAACAATGGAGAAGAAGTGGGGAAGGTCCTCAACCGGCATTAACCATGTGGAGAGAAGTGGAAGTCCCTCAACCAACAGTAACAATGAAATGGAAGGTCCTCAGCCAACTTGGTAACAATGGAAGAAGTGGAAGGTCCTCAACCAACAGTAACAATGGAGAGAAGTGGAAGGTCCTCAACCAACAGTATCAATGGAGAGAAGTGGAAGGTCCTCAGCCAACAGTAACCATGGAGAGAAGTGGAAGGTCCTCAACCAACAGTAACAATGGAGAGAAGTGGAAGGTCCTCAGCCAACAGTAACCATGGAGAGAAGTGGAAGGTCCTCAACCAACAGTAACAATGGAGAGAAGTGGAAGGTCCTCAACCAACAGTAACAATGGAGAGAAGTGGAAGGTCCTCAACCAACAGTAACAATGGAGAGAAGTGGAAGGTCCTCAGCCAACAGTAACACTGGAGAGAAGTGGAAGGTCCTCAGCCAACA
>NW_025755680.1:0-7493 GCF_021184085.1 Oncorhynchus gorbuscha
ACAGTTTACATTTACATTTAAGTCATTTAGCAGACGCTCTTATCCAGAGCGACTTACAAATTGACTAACAGAAATATCTGGAACATGCTAACATCTTTGAGTCTACGATACAGAAAACACTAAACAAGAATGGTGTTCATGGGAGGACACCACGGAAGAAGCCACTGCTGTCCAAAAAAACTCTGAAGTCTGAAGTTTGCGAAAGAGCACCTGGATGTTCCACAGCACTACTGGCAAAATATTCTGCGGACAGATTACACTAAAGTTGAGTTGTTTGGAAGGAACATACAACACTATGTGTGGAGAAAAAAAGACACAGCACACCAACATCAAAACCTCATCCCAACTGTAAAGTATGGTGGAGGGAGCCTAATGGTTTGGTGTTGCCTCAGGGCCTGAACAGCTTGCTATCACCGACAGAAAAATGAATTCCCAAGTTTATCAAGACATTTTTCAGAAGAATGTAAGGCTATCTGTCCGCCAATTGCAGCTCAGCAGAAGTTGGGTGATGCAACAGGACAACGACCCAAAACACAGAAGTAAATCAACAACAGAATGGCTTCAACAGAAGAAAATACGCCTTCTGGAGTTGCCCAGTCAGAGTCCTGACCTTCTGGAGTGGTCCAGTCAGAGTCCTGACCTTCTGGAGTGGCCCAGTCAGAGTCCTGACCTTCTGGAGTGGCCCAGTCAGAGACCTGACCTTCTGGAGTGGCCCAGTCAGAGACCTGACCTTCTGGAGTGGCCCAGTCAGAGTCCTGACCTTCTGGAGTGGCCCAGTCAGAGACCTGACCTTCTGGAGTGGCCCAGTCAGAGACCTGACCTTCTGGAGTGGCCCAGTCAGAGTCCTGACCTTCTGGAGTGGCCCAGTCAGAGTCCTGACCTTCTGGAGTGGCCCAGTCAGAGTCCTGACCTTCTGGAGTGGCCCAGTCAGAGTCCTGACCTTCTGGAGTGGCCCAGTCAGAGTCCTGACCTTCTGGAGTGGCCCAGTCAGAGTCCTGACCTTCTGGAGTGGCCCAGTCAGAGTCCTGACCTTCTGGAGTGGCCCAGTCAGAGTCCTGACCTTCTGGAGTGGCCCAGTCAGAGACCTGACCTTCTGGAGTGGCCCAGTCAGAGTCCTGACCTTCTGGAGTGGCCCAGTCAGAGACCTGACCTTCTGGAGTGGCCCAGTCAGAGACCTGACCTTCTGGAGTGGCCCAGTCAGAGACCTGACCTTCTGGAGTGGCCCAGTCAGAGACCTGATTGAGATTGAGATGCTGTGGCATGACCTCAAGAGAGCAGTTCACACCAGACATCCCAAGAATATTGCTGAACTGAAATGGTTTTGTAAAGAGGAATGGTCCAAAATTTCCCCTGACCGTTGTGCAGATCTGATCAGCAACTACGGAAACGTTTGGTTGAGGTTATTGCTGCCAAAGCAGGGTCAACCAGTTATTAAATCCAAGGGCTCACATACTTTTATTGTTTACATGGTGTGTTCATAAAGACATGAAAACGTCTAATTGTTTGTGTGTTATTAGTTTAAGCAGAAATACAGGTCATTCCAAAGGGTTCACAAACATTTTTCTTTCCACTGTAAATAGTTAATGATTTATATGGAATAGAGTTGAAGGGCTGAATCTATATTTTAGTCTCCCTGGAGAGTTCACACTATATACAGTAGCCTACATATCAACAATCATGTCAGATTAGACAGACATGCTGAACTGATTCAACATGCACTGCATTGTACTGTACGAAACACACTACGTAGTCAGTTTGGATAGACAGAGGACGAGGAATCATTCACATTGTACAGATGTTTGAATAGACAGAGGACGAGGAATCATTCACATTGTACAGATGTTTGGATAGACAGAGGACGAGGAATCATTCACATTGTACAGATGTTTGGATAGACAGAGGACGAGGAATCATTCACATTGTAATCATTGTAGTTCCACTGTAATCCTCCCGTACCACCACTACATCTGCCAGTGCTGGTCGTGGGGGTCTTAGGGAAAGGCGGATGAGAAGTGAAGAGGGGAGAGGAGTTTGGCAGGGGGTCTTAGGGAAAGGCAGATGAAAAGTGAAGAGGAGATGAACTGCTGTGTCCTTGGCATTACATGAGGTAACACACGTGGAGAGATGTTAGAAAGCCCTTCACATGGACTCACACACTTCACTGGTACAAACCCTCACTTCATTGGCTCTCTCACACACACACACACACACACACACACACACACACACACACACACACACACACACACACACACACACACACACACACACACACACACACACACACACACACACACACACACACACACACACACACACACACACACACACACACACACTTCACTGGTACAAACCCTCAGTCATTGGCTCTCACACTCACACTCACACACACATACACACTTCACTAGGTTTAATGACGTGTCCTTTCTGTGGGCTTCTCATCCCTCTCAAACACTCACTTGTCCTCGGAGCCTGACTTGGCTGAGTGTGTGTGTGTGTTTTTCTCTGTGTATCAGGCTGTGTGTGTCGCCTGAAAGTGAGCCAGTGTTCACAGTATTGTCTGCCTGTCTGTTTTAAGTCTGTAGGTGTATGGGTGCGCACGTATACGCATGTGTGTCTGCATCACGATGTTACCAAGTACCTTGAACAATCCTTTCAGGGCCAGTGCCTAATCATCAGATGAGTGTATATCTGTCTCTGTCCATTCCTTCAGCCTTCCCCAGCCTCTTCTATGTCATCCACCCCATCTCCACCTCTATCACCATGGCCCTGTCTCTCATCCCTCTCTCCACATCTCCTCCTCTATCACCCTGGCCCTGTCTCTCATCCCTCTCTCCACCTCTCCACCTCTCTCATCCCTCTCTCCCCATCTCCTCCTCTATCACCCTGGCCCTGTCTCTCATCCCTCTCTCCACATCTCCTCCTCTATCACCCTGTCCCTGTCTCTCATCTATCTCTCCACCTCTCCACCTCTCTCATCCCTCTCTCCCCATCTCCTCCTCTATCACCCTGGCCCTGTCTCTCATCCCTCTCTCCCCATCTCCTCCTCTATCACCCTGGCCCTGTCTCTCATCCCTCTCTCCACCTCTCCTCCTCTATCACTCTGTCTCTCATCCCTCTCTTCACCTCTCCTCCTCTATCACCCTGTCTCTCATCCCTCTCTCCACCTCTCCTCCTCTATCACCATGTCTCTCATCCCTCTCTCCACCTCTCCTTCTCTATCACCTTTTCTCTCATCCCTCTCTCCACCTCTCCTCTATCACTGGCCTTGTCTCTCATCCCTCTCTCCACCTCTCCTCCTCTCACCCGGGCCCTGTCTCTCATCCCTTTATCCACCTCTCCTCCTCTATCACCCTGTCTCTCATCCATCTCTCCACCTCTCCTCTTATCACTGGCCTTATCTCTCATCCCTCTCTCCACCTCTCCTCCTCTCACCCAGGCCCTGTCTCTCATCCCTTTATCCACCTCTCCTCCTCTATCACCCTGTCTCTCATCCCTCTCTCCACCTCTATCACCCTCTCTCATCCCTCTCTACACCTCTCCTTCTCTATCACCCTGTCTCTCATCCCTCTCTCCACCTCTCCTCCTCTATCACCCTGTCTCTCATCCCTCTCTCCATCTCTCCTCCTCTATCACCCTGTCTCTCATCCCTCTCTCCACCTCTCCTCTATCACTGGCCTTGTCTCTGATCCCTCTCTCCACCTCTCCTCCTCTCACCCGGGCCCTGTCTCTCATCCCTTTCTCCACCTCTCCTCCTCTATCACCCTGTCTCTCATCCCTCTCTCCACCTCTCCTCATCCTGGCCCTGTCTCTCTATAGGGCTGCTATTGTGGTTGGTGTTGTATCCATTGAATCTGATTGTGTATCATTGTGATTCTAATTAGTGTTAAAATGCTGAAGTGCTGAGTTCGTGCTCTCTCTCTCACTCTCGCTTGCTCGATCTCTCTCTTGCTCGATCTCTCTCTTCCTCTCTCTCTCAATGGGTCCATTTATCATAATATTTTGTCTGTTTCTCTCCCTGTCTCACTCTATCTGCCCTCTCTCTCTCTCTCTCTCTGTCCTGTTTCTGCCAAACAGTTTCTCTCATTCATTATTTCAATTTTTCTCCTCCCTCCCTCCCTCTACTCAACTCTCTTTATTTCTCTCCGTTATCTCTTCACCCTCAATTGACTCATTCTTTACCTCTCTCTCCTTCCCCACTCTCTCTCCCTCCCTTCCTCTCTCTCTCCATTCCTCTCTCTACCCCTACCTCTATCCCCCCTCTCTCCCTCCCTTCCTCTTTCTCTCTAGCTTTCTCGCTTTCCACCCCCCCTCAAATTAAAATTGGAATAGAATAATAGTGATGACATCAAAACTATGAAATAAATTAGTAAGCAAAAAAGTGTTATATATTTTAGATTTGAGATTCTTCAAAGTAGCCCCCCTTTGCCTTGATGACACTTTGCATTCTCTCAACCAGCTTCACCTGGAATGCTTTTCCTACAGTATTGAAGGAGTTCCCACATATGCTAAGCACTTGTTGTTTGATTTTCCTTCACTCTGCGGTCCAACTCATCCCAAACCATCTCAGTTGGGTTGAGATCGGGTGATTGTGGAGGCCAGGTCATCTGATGCAGCAATCCCTCAGTCTCATTCTTGGTCAAATAGCCCTTACACAGCCTGGAGGTGTGTTGGGTTATTGTCCTGTTGAAAAACAAATGATAGTCCCACTAGCGCAAACCAGATGGGATGGTGTATCGCTGCCAAATGCTGTGGTAGCCATGCTGGTTAAGTGTACCTTTATTTCTAGATAAATCACGGACAGTTTCATAAGCAAAGCACCATTACACCTCCTCCATGCTTCACGGTGGGAACCACACATTCAGAGATCATCCGTTCACCTGCTCTGTATCTCACAAAGACACAGAGGTTGGAACCAAAAAACCAAAGGACAGATTTCCACCGGCCTAATGTCCATTGTTCATGTTTCTTAGCCCAAGCAAGTCTCTTCTTCTTATTGGTGTCCTAGTGGTTAGTGCATTGGGCCAGTAACCGAAAAGGTTGCTGGATCGAATCCTGAGCTGACAAGGTTGTTCTTCCCTGAACAAGGCAGTTAACCCACTGTTCCCTGGTAGGCCATCACTGTCAATACGAATTTGTTCTTAACTGACATGATTTAAGACATGAAGGTCAGTCAATGTGGAAGATTTCAAGAACTTTGAAAGTTTCTTCAAGTGCAGTTACAAAAACCATCAAGCGCTATGATGAAACTGGCTCTCATGAGGACACGCCACAGGAAATGAAGAACCAGAGTTACTTCTGCTGCAGAGGATAGCATTACCCGCCTCAGAAATTGCTTATTTGAGCTGTTCTTGCCATAGTACGGTCTTGTTCTTTTACCAAATAGGGGTATCTTCTGTATACCACCTTGTCACAACACAACTGATTGGCTCAAAGTGTGGCTACTTTGAAGAATCTCAAATCTAAAATATATTTTAATTTGTTAAACACTTTTTTTTGCTTACTACATGATTCCATATGTGTTATTTCATAGTTTTGATGTCTTTATTAATATTCTAAAATGTAGAACATAGTAAAAATAAAGAAAAAACCTTGAATGAGTAGGTGTGTCTTTTGACTGGTACTGTATATATATATATATAAACTCAGCAAAAAAAGAAACGTCCTCTCACTGACAACAACTTAACGTGTAAATATTTGTATTAACATAACAAGATTCAACAACTGAGACATAAACTGAACAAGTTCCACAGACATGTGACTAACAGAAATGGAATAATGTGTCCCTGAACAACGGGGGGGTCAAATCAAAAGTAACAGTCAGTATCTGGGGTGGCCACCAGCTGCATTAAATACTGCAGTTCACCTCCTCCTCATGGACTGCACCAGATTTGCCAGTTCTTGCTGTGAGATGTTACCCCACTCTTCCACCAAGGCACCTGTAAGTTTCTGGACTTGTCTGGGGGGAATGGTCCTAGCCCTCACCCTCCGATCCAACAGGTCCCAGACGTGCTCAGTGGGATTGAGATACGGGCTCTTTACTCGCCATGGCAGAACACTGACATTCCTGTCTTTCAGGAAATCACACACAGAACGAGCAGTATGGCTGGTGGCATTGTCATGCTGGAGGGACATGTCAGGATGAGCCTGCAGGAAGTTTACCACATGAGGGAGGAGGATGTCTTCCCTGTAATGCACAGCGTTGCGATTGCCTGCAATGACAACAAGCTCAGTCCGATGATGCTGTGATACACCGCCCCAGACCATGACGGACCCTCCACCTCCAAATCGATCCCGCTCCAGAGTACAGGCCTCGGTGTAACACTCATTCCTTCAACGATAAACGCGAATCCGACCATCACCCCTGGTGAGACAAAACCGCTAATCTCCTCAGAGAATAGCACTTTTTGCCAGTCCTGTCTGGTTCAGCGACGGTGGGTTAGTGCCCATAGGCTCGTTGTTGCCGGTGAAGTCTGGTGAGGACCTACCTTACAACAGGCCTACAAGCCCTCAGTCCAGCCTCTCAGCCCATTGCCGATAGTCTGAGCCCTGATGGAGGGATTGTACATTCCTGGTGTAACTCTGGCAGTTGTTGTTGCCATCCTGTACCTGTCCCGCAGGTATGCTGTTCAGCTGTACCGATCCTGTGCAGGGTTTTTTAGAGTAGAAAGACCTCTTTAGTGTCCTAAGTTTTCATAACTGTGACCTTAATTGCCTATCGTCTGTAAGCTGTTAGTGTCTTAACAACCGTTCCACAGGTGCATGTTCATTAATTGTTTATGGTTCATTGAACAAGCATGGAAACAGTGTTTAAACCCTTTACAATGAAGATCTTGAAGTTATTTGTATTTTTACGAATGATCTTTGAAAGACAGGGTCCTGGAAAAGGGCGTTTCTTGTTTTGCTGACTTTATATATATCATTGTTAGTAAGGATTGTGCTTTGTTGAGTTTGAACCAAATGTGGGTGTTACCCTTTTGATCTGCTTTAGTGAAAGGTCCGTTTATACCATATGATCAATCCTCCCGAGTCACTACCCTGTTTTATGTCTTCATGTTTGAATGATGGAAGTAACATTTCCCTATAGCCTGGAGGACATTCAGTAGCTATCACACCATGTTTCTAGAATAATTATTATGTCAAGACTTTGCTATCTTTAAGAATATCTGGGTTTGTGGTTTTAAGACCTAAGCTAGAAGAGTACAAGCCCTGGATATAAATACCTATTTAACCGTGAACATATGTTTGCATGTTTGTGAATGAAGAATAATAAAACTGTTTTGTGTGTGTGTGTGTGTGTGTGTGTGTGTGTGTGTGTGTGTGTGTGTGTGTGTGTGTGTGTGTGTGTGTGTGTGTGCGTGTGTGCGTGTGCGTGTGTGTGTTTGCGTGTGCGTGTGCGTGTGCGTGTGTGTGTGTGTGTGTGTGTGTGTGTTTGTGTGTGTGTGTGTGTGTGTGTGTGTGTGTGTGTGTGTGTGTGTGTGTGTGTTTGCGTG
>NW_025755681.1:0-7492 GCF_021184085.1 Oncorhynchus gorbuscha
TACACAGACAAACGACCACCTCGTTTCACACCTACACACAGACGAATGACCATGTCGTTTTATTGTGCAGAGTTTTGAAAGGAATGTTTTGGTCAGGATGTCCACACCTTGGTTAGTGTCAGTTGGAAGTGAGAGCTGGTCATTGGACCGTGTGTTCTGTACCATCTTTAGTTTCACAACCAGGTAACACAATAACATAAACGGAGTTGGACATTGTGTTCCGTGCTCTTTTGGTTTCACAACATGAGATAATTGCAGAAGGTCAGAAGATACTCCCCAGAAGAGAACAACTGATCTACCGGACGAGTTGGGTCACGTCGCAGCGCAGTGCGTGTCCTGTTACTGTGTATGCTATAGCTGTCAGTCAGGATACTTGTGTTGTGATGGTTTAATACGGTGTAGTCCAATAATCACAACTCAGGCTATAAAGACTTCAGCGCCAGTCAGCTCTGGAATTCTGGGGGGAGTTCTGCCAACTGTTACAGTCGCTGGTGCAATACTCTGTGTTACCTTCGTGTAGGACATCCCGTAGAGTGACTCAGTGTGTGTAGGTGTGTGTGTGTTACCTTCGTGTAGGACATCCCGTAGAGTGACTCAGTGTGTGTGTGTAGGTGTGTGTGTGTGTGTGTGTGTGTGTGTGTGTGTGTGTGTGTGTGTGTGTGTGTGTGTGTGTGTGTGTGTGTGTGTGTGTGTGTGTGTGTGTGTGTGTTACCTTCGTGTAGGACGTCCCGTAGAGTGACTCTCAGTCTGGAGATGGAGATGTCTTTGACCTTGGCTTTGGCTTCAAGCAGACTAACGCTTCTCAGGTCGTTCTTCTCAATACGCAGTGACGGGTAGCCTTGGTGGGTGGGGGAGAGAAGGAGAGAGGGACGGCGGGTAGGAGGGAGGGAGAGAGGGACGGCGGGTAGGAGGGAGGGAAGGAGAGGGGGAAGGAGGGAGAGAAAGCGAGTGAGCGACGGACAAGTCAGTGTGCGTTTAAAAAAGATCAGACCTCTAATACACATTCTCCTCCCTTCTAATAAAACTCACTTATACATGTCTCCAATAAACTTAATATGAGAAGGAGTTTGAACCTTAGTATGATGACTTATCTGAGGCTCAAAAGGTTTATAAAAGCCATGTCCAAAATTGAATCAACATTCTTCACTTGGCAAGTTTTGTAGTTTCAAATAGTTCATTTAAAACAACCCACCAGAGACCAGGCTGAATGGGTGAATGTAATCATCTCATCTCCAGTAAATTTCATAACATCGCTACAGACAAATGTTAGTGTTTGAAGCCTGTCCTGCTGTTGGTAAATATGAACATTCAATGTCAACACCCTTTTTCTAGAAACATGTATCCCCGGTGAACACGTCAGAGGAGACAGATACCACATTATAATACAGCAGAGGAGACAGATACCACATTATAATACAGCAGAGGAGACAGATACCACATTATAATACAGCAGAGGAGACAGATACCACATTATAATACGTCAGAGGAGACAGATACCACATTATAATACAGCAGCATACTGTAACACGTCAGAGGAGACAGATACCACATTATAATACAGCAGCATACTGTAACACGACAGAGGAGACAGATACCACATTATAATACAGCAGCATACTGTAACACGTCAGAGGAGACAGATACCACATTATAATACAGCAGCATACTGTAACACGTCAGAGGAGACAGATACCACATTATAATACAGCAGCATACTGTAACACGTCAGAGGAGACAGATACCACATTATAATACAGCAGCATACTGTAACACGTCAGAGGAGACAGATACCACATTATAATACAGCAGCATACTGTAACACGTCAGAGGAGACAGATACCACATAATACAGCAGCATACTGTAACACGTCAGAGACAGATACCACATTATAATACAGCAGCATACTGTAACACGTCAGAGACAGATACCACATTATAATACAGCAGCATACTGTAACACGTCAGAGGAGACAGATACCACATTATAATACAGCAGCATACTGTAACACGTCAGAGACAGATACCACATTATAATACAGCAGCATACTGTAACACGTCAGAGACAGATACCCATCATAATACAGCAGCATACTGTAACACGTCAGAGGAGACAGATACCACATTATAATACAGCAGCATACTGTAACACGTCAGAGACAGATACCACATTATAATACAGCAGCATACTGTAACACGTCAGAGACAGATACCACATTATAATACAGCAGCATACTGTAACACGTCAGAGGAGACAGATACAGTATGCTGCTGCAATATAATGTGATATCTCAATCTGCTGTTACAGTATGCTGCTGTGTTATAATGCGAGTATCTGTCTCTCACGTGTTACAGTATGCTGCTGTATTATAATGTGGTAACACGTCAGAGGAGACAGATACCACATTATAACACAGCAGCATACTGTAACACGTCAGAGGAGACAGATACCACATTATAATACAGCAGCATACTGTAACACGTCAGAGGAGACAGATACCACATTATAACACAGCAGCATACTGTAACACGTCAGAGACAGATACCACATTATAATACAGCAGCATACTGTAACACGTCAGAGGAGACAGATACCACATTATAATACGGCAGCATACTGTAACACGTCAGAGGAGACAGATACCACATTATAAAACCCCACCTCTTTAAGGAATACCTAGGATAGGATAAAGTAATCCTTCTCACCCCACCCTTAAAATACTTAGATGCACTATTGTAAAGTGGTTGTTCCACTGGATGTCATAAGGTGAATGCACCAATTTGTAAGTCGCTCTGGATAAGAGCGTCTGCTAAATGACTTAAATGTAAATGTAATAATACAGCAGCATACTGTAACACGTCAGAGGAGACAGATACCACATTATAATACAGCAGCATACTGTAACACGTCAGAGGAGACAGATACCACATTATAATACAGCAGCATACTGTAACACGTCAGAGGAGACAGATACCACATTATAACACAGCAGCATACTGTAACACGTCAGAGGAGACAGATACCACATTATAATACAGCAGCATACTGTAACACGTCAGAGGAGACAGATACCACATTATAACACAGCAGCATACTGTAACACATCAGAGGAGACAAAAATCAGATGGACATGAAAGTACCAAAGCTACAATCAGGGATTTGAGTTTCAGCCCAACAGCTGAAACAACATTTAAAATACACAGGTAACTGCTGTTGGGTATTTTGATATGCAGTAAATAGTGTGTCTTAATAGGGTGTTGGTCCACCACGAGGCGCCAGAACAGCTTCAACGCACCTTGGCATAGTTCCTACAAGAGTCTGGATCTCTATTGGAGGGATAGCGACACCATCCTTCCACAAGAAATTAACAGCATTTGGTGTTTTGTGGACGGTGGTGGAAAACGCTGTCTCGGGTACCCTCTTGAACTTTCCATAAGAGTTGGGTTGAGTTATGGTGACAGACACAGGGTGCGCGGGTCAGCTGTTTGTTCACCCGCGACTAAAACCATCCGTAACCACCTGACTATAGGTGATAGTGTAAATCTGAATCCTTGCACCCGCTAATATAGAACACGCGCTGTAAGCTAGTCAAGAGATGGCAGAAAGATTCTTTAACAGGGGGTGTAGGATCCTTTTTGTTGCTCAATTTAGATTCGTTACTGCTTATAATTTCCAACATTTTGCTAAGCTATTTGTTAGACATCTTTGTCTCTAATTAGACACATGAAGCTTCTCTTCTGTCATTACTTGTTGCCCTAGAAGACTAAATAAACACTTGCTCACCAGAATAATGTCATCAGTTGATAGAATGAATGCTTCCATCTACTTGACATCAGTAATAATCAGCAATAACCCCCCAAACAATACGCCTAGGGACCACTGGGGAGAAAACACAATAACCCCCCCCAAACAATACGCCTAGGGACCACTGGGGAGAAAACACAATAACCCCCCAAACAATACGCCTAGGGACCACTGGGGAGAAAACACAATAAACCCCCCCAAACAATACGCCTAGGGACCACTGGGGAGAAAACACAATAACCCCCCCAAACAATACGCCTAGGGACCACTGGGGAGAAAACACAATAAACCCCCCCAAAACAATACGCCTAGGGACCACTGGGGAGAAAACACAATAAACTCCCCAAACAATACGCCTAGGGACCACTGGCGAGAAAACACAACAAACCCCCCAAACAATACGCCTAGGGACCACTGGGGAGAAAACACAATAAACCCCCCCAAAACAATACGCCTAGGGACCACTGGGGAGAAAACACAATAAACCCCCCCCAAACAATACGCCTAGGGACCACTGGGGAGAAAACACAATAACCCCCCAAAAAAACAATACGCCTAGGGACCACTGGGGAGAAAACACAATACTCCCCCACCCCCAAACAATATGTCTAGGGACCACTGGGGAGAAAACACAATACCCCCCCACCCCCAAACAATATGTCTAGGGACCACTGGGGAGAAAACACAATAACCCCCCCAAACAATATGTCTAGGGACCATCAGAGAAAACACAATACCCCCACCCACCCCAAACAATATGTCTAGGGACCACTGGGGAGAAAACACACTTCCACCCCCCAAACAATATGTCTAGGGACCACTCAAACAGAAAACACACAACCCCCCCCAAACAATATGTCTAGGGACCACTGGGGAGAAACACACAACCCCACCCCAAACAATATGTCTAGGGACCACTGGGGAGAAAACACAATAACCCCCCAAACAATATGTCTAGGGACCACTGGGGAGAAAACAATATGTCTAGGGAACTAACCCCCCCAAACAATATGTCTAGGGACCACTGGGGAGAAAAAAACACAATAATTCCCAAACAATATGTCTAGGGACCACTGGGGAGAAAATACACAACCCCCCCCAAACAATATGTCTAGGGACCACTGGGGAGAAAATGACACAACCCCCCAAACAATATGTCTAGGGACCATCAGGGAGAAAAATACAATAACCCCCAAACAATATGTCTAGGGACCACCGGGGAGAAAACACAATAACCCCCCACCCCCAAAACAATTATAATGGCAAAGAGTTTCTGTGCAACATTTCCTAATGTCATCAGTTTGACCGGCTGTAGGAAGTAGGAAATCTGTGAAAACGACACAGCATGTTTCTGATAATATTTCAGCTGGGCTTGAATGATGCTGATAAAGATAACCTCTCTGCAGGCTGTCCTTTCACGTGTTCTCAAGATGCTGAAATAAATAAAATCCTGTTTCACTCCTGTTCGCGAGTCAAAATGTACTTTTTATTTTTGTGGAAAGAAATGCTGAGTAATTGTGCAGGAGTTAATATTAAGGCTAGGTTAAAGAGGAGTTAATATTAAGGCTAGGTTAAAGAGGAGTTAATATTAAGGCTAGGTTAAAGAGGAGTTAATATTAAGGCTAGGTTAAAGAGGAGTTAATATTAAGGCTAGGTTAAAGAGGAGTTAATATTAAGGCTAGGTTAAAGAGGAGTTAATATTAAGGCTAGGTTAAAGAGGAGTTAATATTAAGGCTAGGTTAAAGAGGAGTTAATATTAAGGCTAGGTTAAAGAGGAGTTAATATTAAGGCTAGGTTAAAGAGGAGTTAATATTAAGGCTATAGGTTAAAGAGGAGTTAATATTAAGGCTATAGGTTAAAGAGGAGTTAATATTAAGGCTATAGGTTAAAGAGGAGTTAATATTAAGGCTAGGTTAAAGAGGAGTTAATATTAAGGCTAGGTTAAAGAGGAGTTAATATTAAGGCTAGGTTAAAGAGGAGTTAATATTAAGGCTAGGTTAAAGAGGAGTTAATATTAAGGCTAGGTTAAAGAGGAGTTAATATTAAGGCTAGGTTAAAGAGGAGTTAATATTAAGGCTATAGGTTAAAGAGGAGTTAATATTAAGGCTAGGTTAAAGAGGAGTTAATATTAAGGCTATAGGTTAAAGAGGAGTTAATATTAAGGCTAGGTTAAAGAGGAGTTAATATTAAGGCTAGGTTAAAGAGGAGTTAATATTAAGGCTAGGTTAAAGAGGAGTTAATATTAAGGCTAGGTTAAAGAGGAGTTAATATTAAGGCTAGGTTAAAGAGGAGTTAATATTAAGGCTATAGGTTAAAGAGGAGTTAATATTAAGGCTATAGGTTAAAGAGGAGTTAATATTAAGGCTAGGTTAAAGAGGAGTTAATATTAAGGCTAGGTTAAAGAGGAGTTAATATTAAGGCTAGGTTAAAGAGGAGTTAATATTAAGGCTATAGGTTAAAGAGGAGTTAATATTAAGGCTATAGGTTAAAGAGGAGTTAATATTAAGGCTAGGTTAAAGAGGAGTTAATATTAAGGCTAGGTTAAAGAGGAGTTAATATTAAGGCTATAGGTTAAAGAGGAGTTAATATTAAGGCTATAGGTTAAAGAGGAGTTAATATTAAGGCTATAGGTTAAAGAGGAGTTAATATTAAGGCTAGGTTAAAGAGGAGTTAATATTAAGGCTAGGTTAAAGAGGAGTTAATATTAAGGCTATAGGTTAAAGAGGAGTTAATATTAAGGCTAGGTTAAAGAGGAGTTAATATTAAGGCTAGGTTAAAGAGGAGTTAATATTAAGGCTATAGGTTAAAGAGGAGTTAATATTAAGGCTATAGGTTAAAGAGGAGTTAATATTAAGGCTAGGTTAAAGAGGAGTTAATATTAAGGCTAGGTTAAAGAGGAGTTAATATTAAGGCTAGGTTAAAGAGGAGTTAATATTAAGGCTAGGTTAAAGAGGAGTTAATATTAAGGCTAGGTTAAAGAGGAGTTAATATTAAGGCTAGGTTAAAGAGGAGTTAATATTAAGGCTAGGTTAAAGAGGAGTTAATATTAAGGCTAGGTTAAAGAGGAGTTAATATTAAGGCTAGGTTAAAGAGGAGTTAATATTAAGGCTAGGTTAAAGAGGAGTTAATATTAAGGCTAGGTTAAAGAGGAGTTAATATTAAGGCTAGGTTAAAGAGGAGTTAATATTAAGGCTAGGTTAAAGAGGAGTTAATATTAAAGCTAGGTTAAAGACCTACAGGCCAGATTTCATTTGCCATTCAACCCATCTGAACAGTAAGCTACGGTTCCCTTGAAATAACACAGGCCTATTTGAAGTCACTGTCTTGTGACGCACAGACGGCACAGACAGCACCCCCGGCACAGACAGCACCCCCGGCACAGACAGCACCCCCGGCACAGACAGCACCCCCGGCACAGACAGCACCCCCGGCACAGACAGCACCCCCGGCACAGACAGCACCCCCGGCACAGACAGCACCCCCGGCACAGACAGCACCCCCGGCACAGACAGCACCCCCGGCACAGACAGCACCCCCGGCACAGACAGCACCCCCGGCACAGACAGCACCCCCGGCACAGACAGCACCCCCGGCACAGACAGCACCCCCGGCACAGACAGCACCCCGGCACAGACAGCACCCCGGCACAGACAGCACCCCGGCACAGACAGCACCCCGGCACAGACAGCA
>NW_025755682.1:0-7490 GCF_021184085.1 Oncorhynchus gorbuscha
GTATGGGTTAAGGTTAGAGTTAGGTAAGGGTTAGGGTATGGGTTAAGGTTAGAGTTAGGTAAGGGTTAGGGTAGGGGTTAAGGTTAGAGTTAGGTAAGGGTTAAGGTATGGGTTAAGGTTAGAGTTAGGTAAGGGTTAGGGTATGGGTTAAGGTTAGAGTTAGGTAAGGGTTAGGTAGGGGTTCAGGTTAGAGTTAGGGGAAGGGTTAGGGTAGGGGTTGGGGTTAGGGTTAAGGTTAGAGGGTTAGGGTAGGGGTTACGGTTAGAGTTAGGGAAGGGTTAGGGTAGGGGTTAAGGTTAGAGTTAGGTAAGGGTTAGGGTAGGGGTTAAGGTTAGAGTTAGGTAAGGGTTAGGGTGGGGTTAAGGTTAGAGTTAGGTAAAAGGGTTAGGGTAGGGGTTAAGGTTAGAAGTTAGGTAGGGTTAGGAGTAGGGGTTAAGGTTAGAGATTAGTGAGGTTAGGGTAGGTTAAGAGTTAGGATTAGGTAAGGGTTAGGGTAGGGGTTAAGGTTAGAAGTTGGTAAGGGTTAGGGTAGGGGTTAAGAGTTAGAAGTTAGGTAGGGTTAAGATGAGGTTGGGTTAGAAAGGATTAAATAAAATTATAAATATAAATTTAAGTTAGAGATTAAGTAAAATTAAGAGTAAAATTAAAATTAAAATTAAGTAAAAATTAAGTATAGAATTAAAAATTAGAGATTACGTAAAGTTAAAATATAAATTAAATTAAAGATAAGTAAAATTAGAAAGTAAGATTAAGTTAAGTTAAAATAGGGATAAGTATAAATTAAGTTAAAGAATTAAATGAAAAATTAAGTGTCAGTTAAATTAAATTGGTAAAAATTCAGAAAGTAAAAAATTCATTAAAAGATGAAAATAAAAATTAAAAATGTAAATTAAATTAAAAATTAAGTAAAAATTAAAATGAAATTACAAAAGATTAAAGATTAAGTAAGGAAAATTAAAAAAAGAGTGAAAATTAAAATTAAAATTAAATTAAAGTTGAAGTAAAGTTAAAATAGAATTAATGAGACAAATGAAATTAAGTTAAGTGCAGTAAAGTTAAGGTAATTAAGAGCAAAAGAATTAAGTGCAAAATTAGAGTGGGGAATTAAAGTTAAGTTAAGTAAAAATTAAGATGGCGTTAAGTTAAAGTTAAAGTAAAAGTTAAAGTGAGTTAAAATTAAAAGATAAATAAAATTAAAGTAAAAAATTAAATTAAGATTAAGTAAAATTAAAATGAAAATTAAAGTTAAGTTAAGTAGGGGTTAGGGTAGAGGTTAAGGTTAGAAGTTAGGTAGGGTTTAGGGTATGGGTTAAGGTTAGGTTAGGTAAGGGTTAGGAATTAGGGAGTTTAAGGTTAGAGTTAGGTAGGGTTAGGGTAGGGGTTAAGGTTAGAGTTAGGTAAGGAGTTAGGGTGGGGGTTAAGGTTGAGGGTTTTATTGTAAGGATGTACCAAAGATCAAACATTTACTAATGTTGTTAGAATCATAAAAGATCTTTTACAATTATATTCAAATTTCTTCTAATTCCTAATGTATTCTAATTTCAAACTATATTATCTAATTATATGCCCAGAATTACCCAACTCAGGTTTGCCACTTCCTGTTTAGAGTGATGAAGACAATAAGAATCTCAAACAGGATGTACCCGTGACAAGAACTATTCAACGCTAGTCTGACCAATCGGAATCCATGCTTAAAGATTGTTTTGATCACGCGGACAGGGAAATGTACAGGTAGCCTCAGAGAATAACATTGATTTATAAAACGGATTCAGTGAGTGAGTTTATAAGGAAGTGTATTGGAGATGTTGTACCCAGTGGGACTATTTAAACCTACCCTAACCAGAAACCATGGATAGATGGCGGCATTTGTGCAAAACTGAAAGCACGAACCACCACATTTAACCATGGAAAGATGACTGGGAATATGAGTCGAATATTAACAGTGTAGTTATTCCCTCTGCAAGGCAATCAAGGAAGTGAAATGAATAGGGACAAAGTGGAGTCGCAATTTAACAGCAGTGGAGAAACCAGTGGAGAAGAGACAATGTGGTGAAGAAGGCACAACAGCGCCACTTTAACCTCAGGAGGCTGGAGAAATTGGTTTGTCACCTAAAACTCTCAAACTTTTACAGATGCACAAATTGAGAGCATCCTGGACAACAAGGACAACAACCACCCAGGACAACAACCACCCGAGCCACTGCCTGTTCACCCAGTTACCATCCAGAAGGTGAGGTCAGTACAGATGCATCACAGCTGGGGCCGAGAGACTGATATATATATATATATATATATATATATATATATATATATATATATATATATATATATATATATATATATATTATATATATACAGTTGAAGTTGTAAGTTTACGTACACTTATGTTGGAGTCATTAGAACTCGTTTTTCAACCACTCCACAAATTTCACTTATAATTCACTGTATCACAACTCCAGTGGGTCAGAAGTTTACATACACTAAGATGACTGTGCCTTTAAACAGCTTGGAAAATTCTAGAAAATTATGTTATGGCTTTAGAAGCTTCTGTTAGGCTAATTGACATATTTTGAGTCAATTGAAGGTGTACCTGTGGATGTATTTCAAGGCCTACCTTCAAACTCAGTGCCTCTTTTCTTGACATCGTGGGAAAATCAAAAGAAATCAGCCAAGAAAAATTGTAGACCTCCACAAGTCTGGTTTATCATTGGGAGCAATTTCCAAACGCCTGAAGGTACGACGTTCATCTGTACAAACAATAGTAGCTAAATATAAACACCATAGGACCATACAGCAGCCATACCGCTTCAGGAAGGAGACGCGTTCTGTCTCCTAGAGATGAACGTACAATGGTGCGAAAAGTGCAAATCAATCCCAGAACAACTGCAAAGGACCTTGTGAAGATGCTGGAGGAAACAGGTACAAAAGAATCTATATCCACAGTAAAACTGTCATGTTTGTCATTTATTATCATGTCTTGTCCCTGTGCTCCCCATGCTATTCGTTTCCCTCTGCTGGTCTTATTTGGTTCTTTCCCTCCTATCCCTCTCTCTCCTCCTCCCTCACTCACTCTCGCTCTCTCTTCTCTATCGTTCCGTTCCTGCTCCCAGCTGTTCCTATTCCCTAATCATCATTTAGTCTTCCCACACCTGTTCCCGATCCTTTCCCTGATTAGAGTCCCTATTTATTCCTTTGTGATCCGTTCCTGTGCCGTCGGTTCCTTGTATTGTATTCACCATGCTGTGATTAAGTGTCGCCTTCCTGTCCTGTCGTGTTTTTTTGCCGTGATTGTGTATCACCCTGTCCTGTCGTGTTTTGTGCCTTCATCAGACGCTGCGTGTGAGCAGGTGTCTCAGTCGACTACGGCCTGCGCCTACCCGAAGCGACCTGCAGTCTGTGGCCGCTTCTCCAGTTGTTTTCCCCTCTACAAATCTAGAGGATTTCAGTTATTCCGTTTTGAGCATTAATAAACTCTGTTTCTGTTAAGTCGCGCTTGGGTCCTCGTTCACCTGCATGACAGAAGGAACCGACTCAAGGAATGGACCCAGCGACTTCAGACGCTGTTTACACTGCCGCCGAGATCCAAGGAGCCATGCTCGGCAGACACGAGCAGGAATTGTCTGCTGCTCGCCATGCCGTGAGAACCTACGCTCAGGTTTCCGACCCTCTCTGGACAGTTCCAGAGTCTACGTCTCGTGCCACCTGTTACTCCCTGCCTGCCGAGCCTCCAGAACCCAGGGTTAATAACCCACCTTGCTACTCCGGGCAGCCCACTGAGTGCCGCTCCTTTCTCACGCAGTGTGAGATTGTGTTCTCTCTCTCCAACCCCACACATACTCTAGAGAGAGAGCTCGGGTTGCTTACGTCATTTCACTCCTTACTGGCCGGGCTCGAGAATGGGGCACAGCTATCTGGGAGGCAAGGGCTGATTGCTCTAACAGATTCCAGAACTTTAAAGAGGAGATGATTCGGGTTTTTGACCGTTCAGTTTTTGTGGGAGGCTTCTAGGGCCCTGGGCTTCCTTTATGCCAAGGTGAACGGTCCATAACGGATTATTCCATTGAGTTTTCGCACTCTTGCTGCTCTAGTGAGTGGAACGAGCCTAGCGCTGCTCTCGCTCGTTTTCTGGAGGGACTCCACGCAGTGGTTAAGGATGAGATTTTCCGGGAGGTTCCTTCAGATGTGGACTTCTTTGATTGCTCTCGCCATCCGCATAGAACGACGGGTAGATCTTCGCTGCCACCGGGCTCGTGGAAGAGAGCTCGTGATCAACGGTGTTTCCCTGCTCCGCATCGCAACCATCTCCTCCTCTGGCTTTGAGACTGAGCCCATGCAGCTGGGAGGGATTCGCATCTCGAATAAGGAGAGGGAACGGAGGATCACCAACCGCCTGTGCCTCTATTGCGGAGTTGCTGACATTTTGTTAATTCATGTCCAGTAAGAGGCCAGAGCCCATCAGTAAGCGGAGGGCTACTGGTGAGCGCTACTACCAGGTCCCTTCATCTAGATCTTGTACTACTATGTCGGTCCATCTACGCTGGACCGGTTCGGGTGCTACATGCAGTGCCTTGATTGACTCTGGGGGCTGAGGGTTGTTTCATGGACGAAGCATGGGTTCGAAACATAACATTCCTTTCAGACCGTTAGACAAGCCTACGCCCATGTTTGCCTTAGATGGTAGTCATCTTCCCAGTATCAAATTTTGAGACACTACCTTTAACTCCTCACAGTATCTGGTAACCACAGTGAGACTATTTCTTTTGATTTTCCTCCACCGTTTACACCTGTTGTTTTGGGTCATCCCTGGCTAGTATGTCATAATCCTTCTATTAATTGGTCTAGTAATCCTATCCTATCCTGGAACGTTTTCTTGTCATGTGAAGTGTTTAATGTCTGCCATCCTCCCGTTTCTTCTCTCCCTACTTCTCAGGAGGAACCTGGCGATTTGACAGGAGTGCCGGAGGAATATCATGATCTGCGCACGGTCTTCAGTCGGTCCCGAGCCAACTCCCTTCCTCCTCACCGGTCGTATGATTGTAGTATTGATCTCCTTCCAGGGACCACGCTCCCGAGGTAGACTATACTTTCTGTCGGCTCCCGAACGTAAGGCTCTCGAGGATTATTTGTCTGTGTCTCTTGACGCCGGTACCATAGTGCCTTCTTCTTCTCCGCCGGGCGGGGTTCTTTTTGTTAAGAAGAAGGACGGTACTCTGCGCCCCCGTGATTATCGAGGGCTGAATGACATAACGTTAAGAATCGTTATCCGCTTCCCTTATGTCATCAGCCTTCGAGATTCTGCAGGGAGCCAGGTGCTTTACTAAGTTGGACCTTTCTCGTAACGCTTACCATCTCGTGCGCATCAGAGAGGGGGACGAGTGGAAAACGGCGTTTAACACTCCGTTAGGCATTTTTGAGTACCGGGTTCTGCCGCTCGGCCCCGCCAATGCGCCAGCTGTTTTTCAGGCATTAGTTAATGATGTTCTGAGACATGCTGAACATTTTTGTTTTTTGTCTATCTTGACGATATCCTGATTTTTCTCCGTCACTCGAGATCTCATGTTCAGCACGTTCGACGTGTTCTACAGCGCCTTTAGAGAATTGTCTCTACGTAAAGGCTGAGAAGTGCTCTTTTCATGTCTCCTCCGCTATTTTTCTCGGTTCCGTTATTTCCGCTGAAGGCATTCAGATGGATTCCGCTAAGGTCCAAGCTGTCAGTGATTGGCCCGTTCCAAGGTCACGTGTCGAGCTGCAGCGCTTTTTAGGTTTCGCACTTCATCGGCGTTTCATTCGTAATTTCGGTCAAGTTGCTGCCTCTCACAGCTCTTACTTCTGTCAAGACGTTGTTTTAAGTGGTCCGGTTCCGCCCAGGGAGCTTTTGATCTTCTAAAAGAATGTTTTACGTCCGCTCCTATCCTCAAGTTCTTCCTGACGCCACTAGACAATTCATTGTCGAGGTTGACGCTTTTCAGAGGTAGGCGTGGGAGCCATTCTATCCTAGCGCTTCCAGTCTGACGATAAGGTTCATCCGTGCGCTTATTTTTCTCATCGCCTGTCGCCATCTGAGCGCAACTATGATGTGGGTAACCGTGAACTGCCCGCCATCCGCTAGCCCTAGCGAATGGCGACAGTGGCTGGAGGGGGCCACCGTCCTTTGTCGTTTGACAGACCATAAGAACCTTGAGTACATCCGTTCTGCCAAAACGACTTAATGCCCGTCAAGCTCAAGGCGTTGTTTTTCGCCTCGTTTCGAAGTTTGTGATTTCTTACCGTCCGGGTAGCAAGAACACCAAGCCTGATGCCTTATCCCTTGGCCTGTTTAGTTCTTCTGTGGCTTCTACTGATCCCGAGGGGATTCTTCCTTATGGGCGTGTTGTCGGTTGACAGTCTGGGAATTGAAAGACAGGTTAAGCAAGCACTCACGCACACTGGGCGTCGCCGCGCCCAGTCCTAGTAACCTCCTTTCTCGTTCCTGTTTCCACTCGCCTGGCTGTTCTTCAGTGGGCTCACTCTGCCAAGTTAGCTGGTCATCCCGGGTGTTCGAGGCACTGCGTCTATTCGCCAGCGCTTTTGGTGGCCGACTCAGGAGCGTGACACGCGCCGTTTCGGGCTGCGTGTTCAGACTGCGCGCAGAAGAAGTCTGGCAATTTTTTTTCTGCTTCTGCTCCTGGTCTTGCTGGGTCTCAGTCTGTTCCTGCCATCGCATCTCTCCCTGTTCTTGTCCCTGCCCTTGCTGTGTCTCAGTCTGTCCCTTGCTCCCTATTTTTTTTTTTAGAGTAGTACCCTAGTTTCCTTTATCGTTTTGCTACGGTCCTGAGGAGAGGAGCTGGGTTCTTTCGGGACGTGCTGGACCGTTTGATCTATGATTTCCTCCGTTGCCGCCAGTGTTCCTTCCTCGAGAGCGCCAGGAGGCGCCGGTGAGTGGGGGGTACTGTCATGTTTGTCATTTTATTATCTTGTCTTGTCCCTGTGCTCCCCATTCTATTCGTTTCCCTCTGCTGGTCTTATTTGGTTCTTTCCTCCTATCCCTCTCTCCCCCTCCCTCTCTCACTCTCTCGCTCTCTTCTCTATCGTCTGCTCCTGCTCCCAGCTGTTCCTATTCCCCTAATCATCATTTAGTCTTCCCACACCTGTTCCCGATCCTTTCTTCCTGATTAGAGTCCCTATTTATTCCTTTGTGATCCGCTCCTGTGCCGGTTCCTTGTATTGTATTCACCATGCTGTGATTGCGTTTCGCCCTGTCCTGTCGTGTTTTTTGCCGTGATTGTGTATCACCCTGTCCTGTCGTGTTTTGTGCCTTCATCAGACGCTGCGTGTGAGCAGGTGTCTCAGCCGACTACGGCCTGCGCCCCCGAAGCGACCTGCAGTCTGTGGCCGCTTCTCCAGTTGTTTTCCCCTCTACAAATCTAGAGGATTTCAGTTATTCGCTTTTGAGCATTAATAAACTCTGTTTCTGTTAAGTCGCGTTTGGGTCCTCTTTCACCTGCATGACA
>NW_025755683.1:0-7487 GCF_021184085.1 Oncorhynchus gorbuscha
CCACACTATACAGGCCAGGACTGCTCAGATAAGCTACAGACCAGTGTGTGTCTCCATGTGGGCTTCCCTATAGCTGTAAGCGTTGTTCTTTATTGATGACAGATCCTCGTTCTCCTACTCCAGTCAAAACACAGTGTGATTGAACGGCCTGTCAAAACAACAAGCTCTGCGGAGCTCAGATGAAATCACATCATCTGAACATGGTTTAGATGGTTAGACTGGGCTACATGGTCTGCCTCCACAATGGCACCCTGTTCCTTACATTGGGCCCTGATCAAAAGGACTGATCCTCAGACCGAGCCAGGACTGATCCTCAGACCGAGCCAGGACTGATCCTCCAGACCGAGCCAGGACTGATCCTCAGACCGAGCCAGGACTGATCCTCAGACCGAGCCAGGACTGATCCTCAGCCGAGCCAGACGATCTCAGACCGAGCCAGGACTGATCGCACTCCGGACCGAGGCCGGGACTGATCCTCGGACCGAGCAGGACTGATCCTCGGGCCGAGCCAGGACTGATCCTCAGACCGGAGCCAGGACTGATCCTCAGACCGAGCCAGGACTGATCCTCAGACCGAGCCAGGACTGATCCTCAGACCGAGCCAGGACTGATCCTCAGACCGAGCCAGGACTGATCCTCAGACCGAGCCAGGACTGATCCTCAGACCGAGCCAGGACTGATCCTCAGACCGAGCCAGGACTGATCCTCAGACCGAGCCAGGACTGATCGTGATTTCCTCTTCAGGAGGACAGTCAGTAATTCTGAGGAAATGTTTAGTAGTGGAGAACTGAGCCTAAAGCGACAGGGACCTTTAATCACATCCATTTCCAGGTCAGTAGAACCCCCCCAGACAGTTTCCAGGTCAGTAGAACCCCCCCCAGACAGTTCCCAGGTCAGTAGGAGCCCCCCCAGACAGTTCCCAGGTCAGTAGAACCCCCCCCCAGACAGTTCCCAGGTCAGTAGAAGCCTCCCCAGACAGTTCCCAGGTCAGTAGAAGCCCCCCAGACAGTTCCCAGGTCAGTAGGAGCCCCCCAGAAACCCCAGAACCCAGAATATTCCCAGTTCAGTAGAACCCCCCAGACAGTTCCCAGGTCAGTAGAACCCCCTCCCCAGGAGTTCCCAGGTCAGTTCCCCCCAGACAGTTCCCAGGTCAGTAGAACCCCTCCCCCCAGACAGTTCCCAGGTCAGTAGAAGCCCCCAGACAGTTCCCAGGTCCAGTAGAAGCCCCCAGACAGTTCCCAGGTCTCAAGCCCCCAGACAGTTCCCAGGTCAGTAGAAGCCCCCAGACAGTTCCCAGGTCAGTAGGAGCCCCCAGACAGTTCCAGGTCAGTAGAACCCCCCAGACAGTTTCAGGTCAGTAGAACCCCCAGACAGTTCCCAGGTCAGTAGAACCCCCTCCCCCCAGACAGTTTCAGGTCAGTGAACCCCCTCCCCCAGACAGTTCCCAGGTCAGCAGAAGCCCCCCAGACAGTTCCCAGGTCAGTAGAAGCCCCCAGACAGTTCCCAGGTCAGTAGAGACCCCCCAGACAGTTCCCAGGTCAGTAGAAACCCCCCAGAACCCAGAGGAGAATATTCCCAGTTCAGTAGAACCCCCCAGACAGTTCCCAGGTCAGTAGAACCCCTCCCCAGACAGTTCCCAGGTCAGTAGAGCCCCTCCCCCAGACAGTTCCCAGGTCCAGTAGAACCCCCTCCCCAGACAGTTCCAGGTCAGTAGAAACCACCCCAGACATTCCCAGTTCAGTAGAAACCCCCAGAACCCAGAATATTCCCAGGTCAGTAAACCCCCTCCCCCAGACAGTTCCCAGGTCAGTAGAACCCCCTCCCCCCAGACAGTTCCAGGTCAGTAGAACCCCCCCCCCAGACAGTTCCCAGGTCAGGTAGAAACCACCCCAGACATTCCCAGTTCAGTAGAACCCCCAGAACCCAGAATATTCCCAGTTCAGTAGAAACCCCAGAACCCAGAATATTCCCAGTTCAATAAAAACCCCCAGAACCCAGAATATTCCCAGTTCAGTAGAAACCCCAGAACCCAGACAGTTCAACTGAAGGAGAACAACAGAACAGCCGGAAGGATGAAATGTAGGGAGAACTACATAAACATGAGGGTGATTGACAATTAGACAGGAGGATAGGACTGGATGATAGGACAGCGCACTGGAACAGGACAGGAGGATAGGACAGGGGGCACTGGGACCTGACAGGGGTAAATAGGGGAGGGGTATCTGATCTCACCTGTTTGGCTTTTAGACAGTGATGGTATCTGACAGGGGTTTCTTCTTCTCCTTCACAGCAGTCTTGGAGAACAGCTCTACGAACCTCAAAAGTTCACATCAGGCTCCTCAATAATCTTTGTCCCAGACCAGCGGCGTGCTCACCTCTCTAGGATGAGGGAAGAGTTAGTGAGGTTGTGACTGTTGGATCTTTACTCAAAGATCCAGAAATGTTCAGATGATTTGTGGGTAGCTAGACCTACAAAGCTCTATTTTCATGGCTATCTGGCTGGCTAACAGTAGTGGCTGGCCAATGTAGCCAGCCAGCTAGCCCCATCAACAGTAGCCAGCCAGCTAGCCCCATCAACAGTGTCGCCAGCTAGCCCCATCAACAGTAGCCAGCTAGCCCCATCAACAGAGCCAGCCAGCCCATGCAGCCAGGCCCACCAACAGCAGCAGCCAGCCCCATCAACAGTAGCAGCTAGCCCCATCAACAGCAGCAGTTAAATAGTTAGCCCCAGCAGCAGCAGCCAGCCTCATCAACAGCAGCACAGTTGTCCTAACAGTAGCAGCTAGCCAGTTAGCCCTAACAGTAGTGAGCCAGTTAGCCCTATCAACAGTAGCAGCTAGCAGCCCTAACAGTAGCCAGTTAGCCCTAACAGTAGCAGCTAGCCAGTTAGCCCAACGGTAGCAGCTAGCCAGCCAGTTAGCCCTAACAGTAGCAGCCAGCCAGTTAGCCCCAACAGCAGCAGCTAGCCAGTTAGCCCTAACAGTAGCCAGTTAGCTAGCCAGTTAGCCTAACAGTAGCAGCCAGCCAGTTGCACCAGTAGCCGCCAGCCTCCCAACAGCAGCAGCCAGTTACCGTGAGCAGCCAGCCAGTTGGCCCTAACAGTAGCAGCTGAGCCAGTTGGCTCTAACAGTAGCAGCTAGCCAGTTAGCCTAACAGTAACGGTTCTCAACAAAGCATAGCCAGTTAGCCCTAACGGTAGCGGCTAGCCAGTTGTAACAGTAGCAGCTAGCCAGTTAGCCCTAACAGTAGCAGCTAGCCAGTTAGCCCTAACAGTAGCAGCTAGCCAGTTAGCCCTAACAGTAGCAGCTAGCCAGTTAGCCCTAACAGTAGCAGTTAGCCAGTTATCCCTAACAGTTTTCCATCTTTAATCATAATGAAGTGGGACTAAGACTCTTTATGACCTGATCCTAGATCACCACTCCTACTGAGACTCTTTATGACCTGATCCTAGATCACCACTCCTACTGAGACTCTTTATGACCTGATCCTAGATCAATACTCCTACCGAGACTCTTTATGACCTGATCCTAGATCAATACTCCTACCGAGACTCTTTATGACCTGATCCTAGATCACCACTCCTACTAAGACTATGACCTGATCCAGATCACCACTCCTACTGAGACTATGACCTGATCCTAGATCACCACTCGTTCTCTAAAGCCTTTGTCAATACAGGTCCAGATGTTTATGTAACTAGCATAGCTGTCATCATATGATAGCTTTTTAGCATAAAGCTTTAGAAACAACTGCTGAAATAAAACAAATGTCTTGTTAAATACATTTAATTGATTGATTACTTTTTGTGTTGAGCTGAGTTGAGCTGTATCCTGGTCCAGTAGAGAGGTTTCATGGGTCTGGGGGGCCCCACCACTCCTTTCCGGGGGGGTTTCTCCTGGGCCATGCCTAGAGCATACAGTCCCATGGGCAACGGAGGGACCAGGGAGCCTAGGGCACATGGTGGAGGAGGGCCACAGAGGTGAGGAGGAGGAGGAGGAGGAGGAGGTCCTCCCATCCCAGGTAATGGTGGAGGGGGGGGAGGGCCCATCCCCATCCCAGGGGAGAGGAGGGGGTGGTGCCATCCCCATGCCAGGAGCATCGCACCCCTGGTAGAGGAGGTGGAGGAGGTGGTGGAGGCATTGCACCCCTGGTAGAGGAGGTGGAGGAGGAGGCATTGCACCCCTGGCAGAGGAGGTGGAGGAGGTGGTGGAGGCATTGCACCTCTGGTAGAGGAGGTGGAGGAGGTGGTGGAGGCATTGCACCTCCCTGGTGAGAGGTGGAGGTGGTGGAGGCATTGCACCCCAGTAGAGGTGGTGGTGGTGAGGAGGAGCCATGGAGTGACCAGGTAAAGGAGGTGGGGGGTGGGGGTTTAATGCCACCTGGCTGCTGTTGGCACGTACAGACAAATGCTTGGTGCGACCTTGGGGGAGAAGGGTATGGGTAGGGAAAGGGCCAGTTCTGGGGGAGTTTCAGGGGACAGGAGGAAGACGAAGAGGACTCCTCCAGCCTTTGTTCACAAACAAGGGTGGCATCTGGTCCGGTAAAGGCACTTTAAACTTATAGCTTTTCCTCCATAGGTGACGCCTGACAGACTTGGCCTCCAGACAACTCAGGAGACAGTCAGTCTGTTGGTCTACATGGCAGACTCCCCTTCACCATCCTCTCTCAGTCTGTAGGTCTACATGATGACTCTCCTTCACCATCCTCTCTTCAGTCTGTAGATCTACATGACAGACCTCCTTCACTATCCTCTTCAGTCTGTAGGTCTTACATGACAGACCTCCTGTAGGTCTACATGACAGATCCCACAGATCCCCTCCACACCAGCCTCCGGCCCTTAATGCTAATAATATCTATGTCCAGCAGGGGGTGCTGTTCCTCCAGCTCAGCTATCTTAGTCCGCAGGTCCTCAATGGTCTGTTCTAACTGCTGGATCACATTGACGTGCTCCTTCAGCTTCACTGTTTTCAGCACTGACTCCTCCTGGAGAGACAGAGAGGGGGGCCAGAAGTAAGGGGGGCAGAGAGTAAGAGAGGGGGGCAGAGAGTAAGAGAGGGGGCAGAGAGCAAGAGAGGGGGCAGAGAGCAAGAGGGGGGGCAGAGTAAGGGGGGCAGAGAGTAAGAGAGGCAGGGGAGGGGGCAGAGAGCAAGAGAGGGGGCAGAGAGAGTAAGGGGGGCAGAGAGCAAGAGGGGGGGGAGGGGGCAGAGAGTAAGGGGGGCAGAGAGCAAGAGGAAAACAGTGTTCATATAAACCTGCAATATGTTAACTGTTTTATAACCAGAAGGAGGACAATGTTATATTCAACGTATTCTTGTTAGAGGCAGCTTTTTGTAGAGGAGCTAAATGACTTCATATGGGACAAGATGGCAGCTTTCAGAAGGACAATACTTCAACAACAAGAAGCATCTCCAGGAGACAGATATAAGAGATACACATGGGAGAGGTCAGAGTCTGCCAGGTACTGGTCCACACACACCAAGACCTCACTTACAACTGCTATTAAGAGTATTCCACTAAACTAGTACAACTCTTAGTGGATGCTGCCCTTGTGGTTAATCAGGTGAAGGAGGCCAGGGCTATTCATGATGCTATTCTCTCCAAAGGGAAAGCCTGTACAGTCCTATAGATAACCTCTCATGTAGGGTTGATGCTGCCCCCTTGTGGTTAATCAGGTGAAGGAGGCCAGGGCTATTCATGATGCTATTCTCTCCGAAGGGAAAGACTGTACAGTCCTATAGATAACCTCTCAGGTAAGGTTGATGCTGCCCCTTGTGGTTAATCAGGTGAAGGAGGCCAGGGCTATTCATGATGCTATTCTCTCCAAAGGGAAAGACTGTACAGTCCTATAGATAACCTCTCATGTATGGGTTGGATGCTGCCCCCTTGTGGTTAATCAGGTGAAGGAGGCCAGGCTATTCATGATGCTATTCTCTCCAAAGGGAAAGACTGTACAGTCCTATAGATAACCTCTCAGGTAAGGTTGGATGCTGCCCCTTGTGGTTAATCAGGTGAAGGAGGCCAGGGCTATTCATGGCTATTCTCTCCAAAGGAAAGCCTGTACAGTCCTATAGATAACCTCTCATGTAGGGTTGGATGCTGCCCCTTGTGGTTAATCAGGTGAAGGAGGCCAGCTATTCATGATGCTATTCTCTCCAAAGGAAAGCCTGTACAGTCCTATAGATAACCTCTCTAGGATGCTGCCCTCGGTAGGTTAATCAGTGAAGGAGGCCAGGGCTATTCATGATGCTATTCTCTCCAAAGGGAGCCTGTACAGTCCTATAGATAACCTCTCATGTAGGGTTGGATGATTCCCTACTGATTTAGGAAATCTTACCGGGTACTTTGCAAACCTAGTCTGAGAATAGGGAGACTAGGAGATAGGGAGACTAGGAGGATAGGAGACTAGGAGGATAGGGAGACTAGGGAGACTAGGAGACTAGGAGACTAGGAGAGGGAGACTAGGAGATAGGGAGGATAGGGAGGCTAGGAGGCTAGGGGGAGACTAGGAGATAGGGGAGGGATAGGGAGGATAGGAGGATAGGAGGATAGGGAGGATAGGGAGACTAGGGAGGATAGGAGACTAGGAGGATAGGGAGGATAGGGAGGATAGGGAGGATAGGGAGGATAGGGAGGATAGGAGGATAGGGAGGATAGGGATAGGGAGACTAGGGAGGATAGGAGATAGGGAGGATAGGGAGATGGGAGACTAGGTGGACTGGGGAGGATAGGGAGACTAGGAGGATAGGGAGACTAGGAGATCAGGGGAGATAGGGAGGATAGGGAGACTAGGTGGACTAGGTGGACTAGGGAGACTAGGGAGGATAGGGAGGATAGGGAGGATAGGGAGGATAGGGAGACTAGGTGGACTAGGTGGACTAGGTGGACTAGGGAGGATAGGGAGACTAGGTGGACTAGGATGACTGACCTGAAGTTGGGCCGACTCCCCCCCCTCTGATGTCTCTTCAGCCCCAAGATGGCCGCCTGCGTTCCCATAGAAGAGAGACAGGATACTTCTATATTATTACAACCAGAATACAACCACAACCATGCACGGTCAACTAGACCAGACCACTTTCTACTGGTATTAATCACTACCAGAATACAACAATGCACGGTCAACTAGACCAGACCACTCTCTACTGGTTCTAATCACTACCAGAATACAACCACAACCCATGCACGGCCAACTAGACCAGACCACTTCTACCGGGTATTAATCAATTACCAGAATACAACCACAACCATGCACTACCAGTCAACTAGACCAGACCACTTTCACTGGCTCCCATCACCACCAGAATACAACCACAACCACACGGTCAACTAGACCAGCACCACTTCTTACCTGGTCTCTAATCAACACTACCTTTAATACAAACTAACAACCATGCAGGTCAACTAGACCAGACCACTTTCTACTGGTTCTAATCACTACCAGAATACAACCACAACCATGCACGGTCAACTAGACCAGACCACTTTCTACT
>NW_025755684.1:0-7487 GCF_021184085.1 Oncorhynchus gorbuscha
ATATCTTCCAGAAGTCATTTCTGCCCAAAAAACATATTTTGGTTGAAAAAAAACAGTTTATGTTCCAATACCTCCTGTAGAGTAGTGACGTGTGACATACTCCTAGGTTCCTGAAACGTCACAATTGTCCTTTAGTATTATCTGTGAATGAGCATCAAGTTGTGAAACCACATCAGTAGTAACAGATGGAAGGAAGAAGAGAGAGGCTAAGATTTGAGAATGAGGTTTTACCTACATGTTCTTTGCAGGCCTTTAAACACAGCAGTTGAGAAAGAATGAAGGGTGTATGTTTATGAAAGTCCCGGGTGACATGATGCTACGTTCTGTTGGAAGATCAAAGCAGCTCCTCTTCAACCTTTTGAGGGGTGTGTTTGATTGACAGGCCGTCTCTAGGAAGTGGCTCGATCTGAGGGGCGGGGTTAGCGCATCATGCACCACCAAATAAAATATAATTTAATTTGTCACATTCGTCGAATACAACAGGTCCTTACAGTAAAATGCTTACTTACAAGCCCTTAAGCAACAATGCAGTTTTAAGAAAAACAAGTATTAGGTAAAGAAAAATAATAATAAAAGTAACAAATAATTAAACAGCAGCAGTAAAATAACAATAGTGAGGCTATATACAGGTGGTATCAGTACAGAGTCAATGTGGAGGCTATATACAGGTGGTACCAGTACAGAGTCAATGTGGAGGCTATATACAGGGGGTACCTGTACAGAGTCAATGTGGAGGCTATATACAGGGGGTACCAGTACAGAGTCAATGTGGAGATTATATACAGGTGGTACCGGTACAGAGTCAATGTGGAGGCTATATACAGGGGGTACCGGTACAGAGTCAATGTGGAGGTTATATACAGGTGGTACCGGTACAGAGTCAATGTGGAGGCTATATACAGGTGGTACCGGTACAGAGTCAATGTGGAGATTATATACAGGTGGTACCGGTACAGAGTCAATGTGGAGGCTATATACAGGTGGTACCAGTACAGAGTCAATGTGGAGGCTATATACAGGGGGTACCTGTACAGAGTCAATGTGGAGGCTATATACAGGGGGTACCGGTACAGAGTCAATGTGGAGGCTATATACAGGTGGTACCGGTACAGAGTCAATGCGGAGGCTATATACAGGTGGTACCGGTACAGAGTCAATGTGGAGGCTATATACAGGTGGTACCAGTACAGAGTCAATGTGGAGACTATATACAGGGGTTACCTGTACAGAGTCAATGTGGAGGTTATATACAGGTGGTACCTGTACAGAGTCAATGTGGAGGCTATATACAGGGGGTACCGGTACAGAGTCAATGTGGAGGCTATATACAGGTGGTACCAGTACAGAGTCAATGTGGAGACTATATACAGGGGTTACCTGTACAGAGTCAATGTGGAGGCTATATACAGGTGGTACCGGTACAGAGTCAATCACGTGCAGGGGCACTGGTTCGTCGAGCTAAATGAGGTAATATGTACATGTAGGTAGAGTTAAAGTGACTATGCATAGATAATAAACAGAGAGTAGCAGCAGCCAAAAGATGGGGTGAATGCAAATAGTCTGGGTAGCCATTTGATTAGCTGTTCAGGAGTCAATACAATACAACAATACAATACAACAAAATCTTCCATTAACATATCTAGATGAAGCATGGATTGCAGATTATTCCATGCGTCTGGTGCACAAGAAGAGAAGGCAGTCTTGCCTAATACTGTAAATGTCCTGGGGACTTCAGTAGCAACCACCTAGCAGACCGGGTATGGTAATTGCTGATGGTGAAGGAGACAAGACTACAGAGGTAAAGAGGGAGTTTACCCAAAAGGGCGTTGTAGATGAACACATACAAATTTATCTTTCTGCACATATAAAGTGAGGTCCAACCTACCATTTGGTACAAGGTGCAATGGTGGGTGAGTGACTTGGCATTTGTAATAAAGCGCAAGAATGCATGAGTCCAGTCTCTGTTAGACAGAGGAGGTTGCATGATAAACAGAGTACCGTCTCTGTAAGACAGAGGAGGCTGCATGATAAACAGAGTCCAGTCTCTGTAAGACAGAGGAGGCTGCATGATAAACAGAGTCTCTGTTAGACAGAGGTTGCATGCACACACAGCAAGTCACCATAATCAATTACAGAGAGAAAAGTGGTCTGAACAAGCTTCATTCTAGCCATAAGCAGGAAGCAAGCCTTATTATGGAAATAAAAACCCAATTTCAGTTTAAGCCTTGTCACAAGATTATCCACATGAACTTTAAAGGACAACTTGTCATCCAACCAAATACCTACTTTTTCAATGGATAAGCCGCCAGATGTGACAATGCTAACGTTCTCTGGCTGAGTTCGAGGTCTGGTCAAGGTCATGAATTTAGTTTTTTGTACATACAAGACCAGTGTGAGACCATAAAGGGAGGCCTGCAGTCTGGAGCTCTTCAACAGCCTGAACCAGAGAAGGAGCACATGAATATATGACTGTATCATCTGCATATAGATGTAATTTTGCTGGTTGCATCCTATTTCCCAAACCATTAATACAAATTGAGAACAACACAGGAGCTAAAATGGAACCCTGGGGCACACCTCTATCAATCTCAAGAAAGCTAGACTTGTGATTGGCAGCATATTAAACACATTGTGTTCTGTCAGAAAGATAGTGTGTATTTGTGAGGGGTATTCGTTAGAATAATGTCCAATAGCGTTGATTTGTTAGGTGCTCTGGGATTCGGTCTGGTCGGTGCATTAATTCATTGAGCGAGATTCAGAGAGTCACACAGTTCTTTAAAGGAGTCCGATACAGATGTAAGCATGTCCCAGTTCAAGTCTATTAAAATAATGAATTCAGAGTCATTTAGCTTGTGCAGGACATCAGAAAGAGAGCTTAGTGCATCTCCTGAACCCGAGGGTGGTCTGTAGCAGCCAACTACAGTAATGTGGGAGTCCTTATATACAGTTGAAGTCGGAAGTTTACATACACTTAGGTTGGAGTCATTAAAACTCGTAAAAAAATTTTTTTTTACCCCATTTTCTCTCAAATTTCGTGGTATCCGATTGTTAGTAATCACTATCTTGTCTCATCGCTACATCTCCCGTACGGGCTCAGGAGAGACGAAGGTCGAAAGCCATGCGTCCTCCGAAACACAACCCAACTAAGCCACACTGCTTCTTAACACAGCGCGCTTCCAACCCGGAAGACAGCCGCACCAATGTGTCGGAGGAAACACCATGCACCTGGCGACCTTGGTTAGCGTGCACTGCGCCCGGCCAGCCACAGGAGTCGCTGGTGCGCGATAAGACAAGGATATCACTACCGGCCAAACCCTCCCTAACCCGGACGACGCTAGGCCAATTGTGTGTCGCTCCACGTACCTCCCGGCTGCGACAGAGACTGGGCCCAGAGTCTCTGGTGGCACAGCTAGCGGTGCGATACAGTGCCCTAGACCACTGCGCCACCCAGGAGGCCCATTAAAACTAGTTTTCAACCAATCCACAAAAATTATTGTTAACCTCTTGAAACTAGGGGGCACTATTTTAGGGGGCACTATTTTTGGAAAAAAATAACGTTCCCAAAGTAAGCCGCCTATTTCTCAGGACCAGATGCTAGAATGTGCATATAATTGACAGCTTAGGATAGTAAACACTCTAAAGTTTCCAAAACTGTCAAAATATTGTCTGTGAGTATAACAGAACTGATATTGCAGGTGAAACCCTGAGGAAAATCCAATCAGGAGGTGCCTCTTATTTTGAAACCGTTGTCTTCCTATGCACCCCTATTGGCCATTGAAAGGGATATCAACCAGATTCCCTTTTCTACGTATTCCCTAAGCATTTTGACGTAGTTTCACGCCTTTATGTTGAAGAATGAGTGTAAACGACTACATTGCGTAAGTGGCCAGCTGAGGGCTCTCAGAGTGATTCTTGCGTAAAAGACAGAGGTAGTCATTTTTCCTCTCGCTCCTACTGAAAACCCAATTGTCCCGGTTTATATATTATCGAATAGATATTTGAAAAACACCTTGAGGATTGATTATAAAACACGTTTGCCATGTTTCTGTCGATATTATGGATATAATTAGGATTTTTTTGTGCCGTTGTCATGACAGCTCTTTCCGGTGGATTTCTCAACGTAACGTGACCAACAAATAGAGGTATTTTGGGTATAAAAATAATTTTTATGGAACAAAAGGAACATTTGCTGTCTAACTGGGAGTCTCGTGAGTGAAAACATCCGAAGATCATCAAAGGTAAACGATTAATTTGATTGCTTTTCTGATTTTCGTGACCAAGCTTCCTGCTGCTAGCTGGACATAATGCTATGCTAGTGAAGGTACCACGTTCATCTGTACAAACAATAGTACGCAAGTATAAACACCATGGGACCACACAGCCTTCATACCGCTCAGGAAGGAGACGTGTTCCGTCTCCAAGAGATGAACGTACCTTGGTGCGAAAAGTGCAAATCAATCCCAGAACAACAGCAAAGGACCTTGTGAAGATGCTGGAGGAAACAGGTACAAAAAGTATCTATATCCACAGTAAAACAAGTCCTATACTGACATAACCCGAAAGGTCGCTCAGCAAGGAAGAAGCCACTGCTCCAAAACTGCCCCAAAAAAGCCAGACCATAGTTTGCAACTGCACATGGGGACAAAGATTGTACGATTTGGAGAAATGTCCTCTGGTCTGATGAAACAAAAATAGAACTGTTTGGCCATAATGACCATCGTTATTTTTGGAGGATAAAGGGGGAGGCTTGCAAGCCGAAGAACACCATCCCAACCGTGACGCACGGGGGGGGGGGGGCAGCATCATGTTGGGGGTGCTTTGCTGCAAGAGGGACTGGTGCACTTCACAAAATAGATGGCGTCATGAGGAAAATAAATTATGGGGATATATTGAAGCAACATCTCAAGACATCAGTTAATTTAAAGCTTGGTCACAAATGGGTCTTCCAACTGAACAATGAACCCAAGCATACTTCCTAAATTGTGGCAAAATGGCTTAAGGACTACAAAGTCAAGATGTTGGAGTGGCCATCACAAAGCCCTGACCTCAATCCCATAGAAAATTTGTGGGCAGAACTGTACGAGCAAGGAGGCCTACAAACCTCTACTCAGTTACACAAGGCAGCCCTCTCCTCCAGCGAGATTCTGTTCCAAAGGAATGTTGAGAGTAAATGGGAACCTTTTATTTTTATTATTATTATTTTTTTTTTTAACTTTATTTAACCAGGCAAGTCAGTTAAGAACAAATTCTTATTTTCAATTACGGCCCTAGGAACAGTGGGTTAACTGCCTGTTCAGGGGCAGAACGACAGATTTGTACCTCAGGGGTTTGAATTTGCAACCTTCCGGTTACTAGTCCAACGCTTTAACCACTAGGCTACCCTGCCGCCCCAATTCGGCAGGGTAGCCTGCCGCTTCCTTGAGGAAGACTGTGATCGATAGGAGGGAGACTGGCTCTCATTAGACAGAAAGACCTTGATACGCATCCCAAATGGCACCCTATTCCCTATATCGTGCACTACTTTTAACCAGACCCCTATAGGCCCTGGTCAAAACTAGTGCACTATATAGGAAATAGGGTGCTATTTCAGACAACTCTTTGTTACCAGCAGCTCGGTAAGGAACACTAAGTAAGTCTGTTCTGAGTGGTTCATCTCTGATTGACAGAGACTAGCTCCATTGTGATTTAGTAATGACCTCTGCCCAGATCTAATCTCTTTACATTTCAGAGAAACCATTTTCTTCAATGGAGGCTTCATCTGATTCACATTAGTGGGGAATTCTGAGATTTGAAACGAGCGAGTTTGATCACCCGGTGAACGACCACATCAAACACGGCCAGTATACAATAGACACAATCTTTTTTAAGATCTAGAATCTGGAACATAATGTAAGGTTCTAGATAATATACGTAAACAAGACTAAAATGCATACCCATCCCTCCATCACTTCCATTAAGCCCTCCAAGGCTAGGGAGTGTAAGTAAGGTGTGCATAGTAAGGTGTGTTCTCTAGGGACATAGTAAGGTTTGGTCTCTAGGGACATAGTAAGGGTTGTTCTCTAGGGACATAGTAAGGGTTGGTCTCTAGGGACATAGTAAGGTTTGGTCTCTAGGGACATAGTAAGGTTTGGTCTCTAGGGACATAGTAAGGTTTGGTCTCTAGGGACATAGTAAGGTTTGGTCTCTAGGGACATAGTAAGGGTTGTTCTCTAAGGACATAGTAAGGTGTGTTCTCTAGGGACATAGTAAGGTTTGGTCTCTAGGGACATAGTAAGGGTTGTTCTCTAAGGACATAGTAAGGTTTGTTCTCTAGGGACATAGTAAGGGCTGTTCTCTAGCGACATAGTAAGGGTTGTTCTCTAGGGACATAGTAAGGGTTGTTCTCTAGGGACATAGTAAGGGTTGTTCTCTAGGGACATAGTAAGGTTTGTTCTCTAGGGACATAGTAAGGTTTGTTCTCTAAAGGGACATAGTAAGGTTTGGTCTCTAGGGACATAGTAAGGTTTGGTCTCTAGGGACATAGTAAGGTTTGGTCTCTAGGGACATAGTAAGGTTTGGTCTCTAGGGACATAGTAAGGGTTGTTCTCTAGGGACATAGTAAGGGTTGTTCTCTAGGGACATAGTAAGGTTTGGTCTCTAGGGACATAGTAAGGGTTGTTCTCTAAGGACATAGTAAGGGTTGTTCTCTAGGGACATAGTAAGGGTTGTTCTCTAGGGACATAGTAAGGGTTGTTCTCTAAGGACATAGTACGGGTTGTTCTCTAGGAACATAGTAAGGTTTGGTCTCTAGGGACATAGTAAGGGTTGGTCTCTAGGGACATAGTAAGGTTTGGTCTCTAGGGACATAGTAAGGGTTGTTCTCTAGGGACATAGTAAGGGTTGTTCTCTAGGGACATAGTAAGGGTTGTTCTCTAGGGACATAGTAAGGTTTGTTCTCTAGGGACATAGTAAGGGTTGTTCTCTAGCGACATAGTAAGGGTTGTTCTCTAGGGACATAGTAAGGTTTGTTCTCTAGGGACATAGTAAGGTTTGGTCTCTAGGGACATAGTAAGGTTTGGTCTCTAGGGACATAGTAAGGGTTGTTCTCTAGGGACATAGTAAGGGTTGTTCTCTGCAGGGACATAGTAAAGGGTTTTCTCTAGGGACATAGTAAAGGTTTGGTCTCTAGGGACATAGTAAGGACTATCTAAAGGACATAATGAGTTTGGTCTCTAAAGGACATTGTAGTTTCTCCCCAGGGTCTGTGCAGGCCTCTAAGCCCTCGGGCTGGAACCAAAGGGCTACTGTCATTCCTCTACTGACGGCCTACACTAATCATATTAACAGCTTGATAATCAATGAGAGAGAGAGAGGGGGAAAGGGAAAGAGAGAGAATCAACAAAAAAATAGAGCAAACGAGAGAGCTATGTGGCCCTAAACAGAGAGTACTGCCACTGTGACTGACCCAAAATTAAGGAAAGCTTGTACCTACTCAGTGAGCATAGCCT
>NW_025755685.1:0-7486 GCF_021184085.1 Oncorhynchus gorbuscha
AGACAGAGAGCTGGAGAGAGAGACACCGAGACAGAGAGCTGAGAGAGAGACACCGAGACAGAGAGCTGGAGAGAGAGACACCGAGACAGAGAGCTGGAGAGAGAGACACCGAGACAGAGAGCTGGAGAGAGAGACACCGAGACAGAGAGCTGGAGAGAGAGACACCGAGACCGAGAGCTGGAGAGAGAGACACCGAGACAGAGAGCTGGAGAGAGAGACAGAGAGCTGGAGAGAGAGACACCGAGACAGAGAGCTGGAGAGAAAGACACCGAGACAGAGAGATGGAGAGAGAGACACCGAGACAGAGAGCTGGAGAGAGAGACACCGAGACAGAGAGATGGAGAGAGACACCGAGACAGAGAGATAGAGGGAAAGACACCGAGACAGAGAGCTGGAGAGAGAGACACCGAGACAGAGAGAGAGAGACACCGAGACAGAGAGATGGAGAGAGAGACACCGAGACAGAGAGCTGGAGAGAGAGACACCGAGACAGAGAGCTGGAGAGAGAGACACCGAGACAGAGAGCTGGAGAGAGAGACACCGAGACAGAGAGCTGGAGAGAGAGAAACCGAGACACCGAAAGAGAGTGAGAGAGACACCGAGACAGAGAGATGGAGAGAGAGAGACACCGAGACAGAGAGATGGAGAGAGAGACACCGAGACAGAGAGCTGAAGAGAGAGACACCGAGACAGAGAGCTGGAGAGAGAGACACCGAGACAGAGAGCTGGAGAGAGAGACACCGAGACAGAGAGCTGGAGAGATAAACACTGAGACAAGGAGCTGGAGAGAGAGACACCAAGACAGAGAGATAGAGAGAGACAACGAGACAGAGAGCTGGAGAGAGAGACACCGAGACAGAGAGCTGGAGAGAGAGACACCGAGACAGAGAGCTGGAGAGAGAGACACCGAGACAGGGAGCTGGAGAGAGAGCCACCGAGACAGGGAGCTGGAGAGAGAGCCACCGAGACAGAGAGCTGGAGAGAAAGTCACCGAGACTGAGAGCTGCAGAGAGAGACACCGAGACAGAGAGCAAGAGAGAGAGACAGAGAGATGGAGAGAGAGACACCGAGACAGAGAGATAAAGAGAGACACCGAGACAGAGAGATGGAGAGAGAGACACCGAGACAGAGAGCTGGAGAGAGAGACACCGAGACAGAGAGATAGAGAGATACACCGAGACAGAGAGCTGGAGAGAGAGACACCGAGACAGAGAGATAGAGAGAGAGACACTGAGACAGAGAGCTGGAGAGAGAGACACCGAAACAGAGAGCTGGAGAGAGAGACACCGAAAGAGGGAGAGAGACACCGAGACAGAGAGCTGGAGAGAAAGACACCGAGACAGAGAGCTGTAGAGAGAGACACCGAGACAGAGAGCTGGAGAGAGAGACACCGAGACAGAGAGATAGAGATAGACACAGAGACAGAGAGATGTAGAGAGAGACACCGAGACAGAGAGCTGGAGAGAGACACCGAGACAGAGAGCTGGAGAGAGAGACACTGAGACAAGGAGCTGGAGAGAGAGACACCGAGACAGAGAGATAGAGAGAGACAACGAGACAGAGAGCTGGAGAGAGAGACACCGAGACAGAGAGCTGGAGAGAGAGACACCGAGACAGAGAGCTGGAGAGAGAGACACCGAGACAGAGAGCTGGAGAGAGAGACAGAGAGCTGGAGAGAAAGTCACAGAGACTGAGAGCTGGAGAGAGAGACACCGAGACAGAGAGATAGAGAGAGACACCGAGACAGAGAGATGGAGAGAGAGACACCGAGACAGAGAGATGGAGAGAGAGACACCGAGACAGAGAGCTGGAGAGAGAGACACCGAGACAGAGAGATAGAGAGAGACACCGAGACAGAGAGATAGAGAGAGAGACACCGAAACAGAGAGCTGGAGAGAGAGACACTGAGACAGAGAGCTGGAGAGAGAGACAGAGAGCTGGAGAGAGAGACGCCGAGACAGAGAGCTGGAGAGAGAGACACCGAAAGAGAGAGAGACACCGAGACTGAGAGATGGAGAGAGAGACACCGAGACAGAGAGCTGGAGAGAGAGACACCAGACAGAGAGGCTGAGAGAGAGACACCGAGACAGAGAGCTAAGAGAGAGACACAGAGACAGAGAGCTGAGAGAGAGACACCGAGACAGAGAGCTGGAGAGAGACACCGAGACAGAGAGCTGAGAGAGAGACACCGAGACAGAGCTGAGAGAGACACCGAGACAGAGAGCTGAGAGAGAGACAGAGAGCTGGAGAGAGAGACACCGAGACAGAGAGCTGAGAGAAAGACACCAGACAGAGAGCAAGAGACAGAGAGCAGAGAGAGCTGAGACAGAGATAGAGAGAGACACCGAGACAGAGAGATGGAGAGAGAGACACGAGACAGAGAGCTGAGAGAGAGACACCGAGACAGAGATAGAAAGCAGCACACAGAGAGATAGAGGGAAAGACACAGACAGAGAGCTGAGAGAGAGACACCGAGACAGAGAGAGAGACACCGAGACAGAGAGATGAGAGAGAGACACCGAGACAGAGAGCTGAGAGAGAGACACCGAGACAGAGAGCTGAAAGAGAGACACCGAGACAGAGAGCTGGAGAGAGAGAAACCGAGACACCAAAAGAGAGTGAGAGAGACACCGAGAGAGCTGAGAGAGAGACACCGAGACAGGAGCTGGAGAGAGAGCCACCGAGACAGGAGCTGGAGAGAGAGCCACCGAGACAGAGAGCTGGAGAGAAAGTCACCGAGACTGAGAGCTGCAGAGAGAGACACCGAGACAGAGAGCAAGAGAGAGAGACAGAGAGACAGAGAGATGGAGAGAGAGACACCGAGACAGCAGAGAGATAAAGAGAGACACCGAGACAGAGAGAGATGGGAGGAGAGACACCGAGACAGAGAGCTGGGAGAGAGAGACACCGAGACAGAGATAGAGAGCACACCGAGACAGAGAGCTGGAGAGAGAGACACCGAGACAGGGTAGATAGAGAGAGAGACACTGAGACAGAGAGCTGAGAGAGAGATGACTCGAAACAGAGAGCTGGGAGAGAGAGACACTCAAAGATGGAGAGAGACACCGAGACAGAGAGAGCTGAGAAAGACACCGAGACAGAGCTGTAGAGAGAGACACCGAGACAGAGCTGAGAGAGAGACATCGAGACAGAGAGATAGAGATAGAGATAGACACAGAGACAGAGAGATGGAGAGAGAGACACCGAGATGAGAGCTGAGAGAGACACAGAGACAGAGCTGAGAGAGACACCGAGACAGGAGAGCAAGAGAGAGAGACACTGAGACAAGGAGCTGAGAGAGACACCGAGACAGAGATAGAGAGAGACAACGAGACAGAGAGCTGGGAGAGAGAGACACCGAGACAGAGAGTTGAGAGAGAGACACCGAGACAGAGAGCTGAGAGAGAGAGACAGAGAGCTGGAGAGAAAGTCACAGAGACTGAGAGCTGAGAGAGAGAGACACCGAGACAGAGATAGAGAGAGACACCGAGACAGAGAGATGGAGAGAGAGACACCGTAGACAGAGATGGAGAGACACCGAGACAGAGAGCTGGGAGAGAGAGACACCGAGACAGAGAGATAGAGAGAGACACCGAGACAGAGAGATAGAGAGAGAGACACCGAAACAGAGAGCTGGAGAGAGAGACACTGAGACAGAGAGCTGGAGAGAGAGACACCGAGACAGAGAGCTAGAGAGAGAGACACCGAAAGAGGGAGAGAGACACCGAGACAGAGAGAGGGAGAGAGAGACACCGATACAGAGAGCTGGAGAGAGAGACACAGAGTTAGAGAGCTGGAGAGAGAGAGACACCGAGACATAGAGATAGAGAGAGACACTGAGACAGAGAGATGGAGAGAGAGACACCGAGACAGAGATAGAGAGAGACAGAGAGATAGAGAGAGAGACACTGAGACAGAGAGCTGAGAGAGAGACACCGAAACAGAGAGCTGGAGAGAGAGACACTGAGACAGAGAGCTGGAGAGAGACACTGAGACAGAGAGCTGGAGAGAGAGACACCAAAAAAGAGAGAGAGACACCGAGACAGAGAGATGGAGAGAGAGACACCGAGACAGAGAGCTGAGAGAGAGACACCGAGACAGAGAGCTGGAGAGAGACACCGAGACAGAGAGCTGGAGAGAGAGACACCGAGACAGAGAGCTGGAGAGAGAGACCCAGACAGAGATCTGAGAGAGAGACACCGAGACAGAGAGATAGAGAGATAGACACCGAGACTGAGAGCTGGAGAGAGAGACACCGAGACAGAGAGCTGGAGAGAGAGACACCGAGACAGAGAGCTGGAGAGAAAGTCACCGAGACAGAGAGCAAGAGAGAGAGACAGAGAGACAGAGAGCTGGAGAGAGAGACACCGAGACAGAGAGATAGAGAGAGACACCGAGACAGAGAGCTGGAGAGAGAGACACCGAGACAGAGAGCTGGAGAGAGAGACACCGAGACAGAGAGCAAGAGAGAGAGACAGAGAGACAGAGAGCTGGAGAGAGAGACACCGAGACAGAGAGATAGAGAGAGACACCGAGACAGAGATGGAGAGAGAGACACCGAGACAGAGCTGGAGGAGAGAGACACCGAGACAGAGAGATAGAGAGAGACACCGAGACAGAGAGATAGAGAGAGACACCGAGACAGAGAGATAGAGAGAGACACCGAGACAGAGAGATAGAGAGAGACACCGAGACAGAGAGATAGAGAGAGAGAGACACTGAGACAGAGAGCTGAGAGAGAGACACCAAAACAGAGAGCTGAGAGAGAGACACTGAGACAGAGAGCTGGAGAGAGAGACACCGAGACAGAGAGCTGGAGAGAGAGACTCCGAAAGAGGGAGAGAGACACCGAGACAGAGAGAGGAGAGAGAGACACCGAGACAGAGAGACAGAGAGACAGAGAGCTGGAGAGCGAGACACCGAGACAGAGAGATAGAGAGAGACACCGAGACAGAGAGATGGAGAGAGAGACACCGAGATAGAGAGCTGAGAGAGAGACACCGAGACAGAGAGATAGAGAGAGACACTGAGACAGAGAGATAGAGAGAGACACTGAGACAGAGAGCTGGAGAGAGAGATAATCAAACAGAGAGCTGGAGAGAGAGACACCGAAACAGAGAGCTGGAGAGAGACACTGAGACAGAGAGCTGAGAGAGAGACACCGAGAGAGACTCCGGAAAGAGGAGAGAGACACCGAGACAGAGAGAGGAGAGAGAGACACCGAGGCAGAGAGCTGGAGAGAGAGACACCGAGACAGAGAGCTGGAGAGAGAGACACCGAGACAGAGAGATAGAGAGAGACACGAGACAGAGAGATGGAGAGAGAGACACCGAGACAGAGAGATAGAGAGAGAGACACTGAGACAGAGAGCTGGAGAGAGAGACACCGAAACAGAGAGCTGGAGAGAGAGACACTGAGACAGAGAGCTGGAGAGAGAGACACTGAGACAGAGAGCTGGAGAGAGAGACACCGAAAGAGATAGAGAGAGACACGAGACAGAGAGAGATAGAGATAGACACCGAGACAGAGAGATAGAGAGAGAGACACTGAGACAGAGACATGGAGAGAGAGACACCGAGACAGAGAGCTGGAGAGAGAGACACCGAGACAGAGAGATAGAGAGAGACGCCGAGACAGAGAGCTGGAGAGAGAGACACCGAGACAGAGCTGGAGAGAGAGACACCGACACACCGAAAGAGAGAGAGAGAGAGAGACACCGAGACAGAGAGCTGGAGAGAGAGACACCGAGACAGAGAGCTGGAGAGAGAGACACCGAGACAGAGAGATAGAGAGATAGACACCGAGACTGAGAGCTGAAGAGAGAGACACCGAGACAGAGAGCTGGAGAGAGAGACACCGAGACAGAGAGCTGGAGAGAGAGACAGAGAGCTGGAGAGAAAGTCACCGAGACTGAGAGCTGGAGAGAGAGACACCGAGACAGAGAGCAAGAGAGAGAGACAGAGAGACAGAGAGCTGGAGAGAGACACCGAGACAGAGAGACAGAGGGAGAGACACCGAGACAGAGAGATGGAGAGAGAGACACCGAGACAGAGATTGAAAGAGAGACACCGAGACAGAGATAGGAGAGAGAGACACTGAGACAGAGAGATAGAGAGAGACACACTGAGACAGAGAGATCGAGAGGAGACACTGGACAGAGTGGCTGAGAGAGAGACACCTCAAACAGAGAGCTGGAGAGGTGGTGACACTGAGACAGATTGCTGGAGAGAGAGACACCGAGACAGAGAGCTGGAGAGAGAGACTCCGAAAGAGGGAGAGAGACACCGAGACAGAGAGAGGGAGAGAGAGACACCGAGACAGAGAGCAAGAGAGAGAGACAGAGAGACAGAGAGATGGAGAGAGAGACACCGAGACAGAGAGCTGGAGAGAGAGACACCGAGACAGAGAGATAGAGAGAGACACCGAGACAGAAAGATAGAGAGAGACACTGAGACAGAGAGCTGGAGAGAGAGACACCGAAACAGAGAGCTGGAGAGAGAGACACCGAAACAGAGAGCTGGAGAGAGAGACACCGAGAGAGACTCCGAAAGAGGGAGAGAGACACCGAGACAGAGAGAGGGAGAGAGAGACACCGAGGCAGAGAGCTGGAGAGAGAGACACCGAGACAGAGAGATGGAGAGAGAGACACCGAGACAGAGAGCTGGAGAGAGAGACACAGAGACAGAGAGATAGAGAGAGACACCGAGACAGAGAGATAGAGAGAGACACTGAGACAGAGAGCTGGAGAGAGAGACACCGAAACAGAGAGCTGGAGAGAGAGACACCGAAACAGAGAGCTGGAGAGAGAGACACCGAGAGAGACTCCGAAAGAGGGAGAGAGACACCGAGACAGAGAGAGGGAGAGAGAGACACCGAGGCAGAGAGCTGGAGAGAGAGACACCGAGACAGAGAGCTGGAGAGAGAGACACAGAGAGATAGAGAGAGACACGAGACAGAGAGATGGAGAGAGAGACACCGAGACAGAGAGATAGAGAGAGACACCGAGACAGAGAGCTGGAGAGAGAGACACCGAAACAGAGAGCTGGAGAGAGAGACACTGAGACAGAGAGCTGGAGAGAGAGACACCGAAAGAGAGAGAGAGAGACACCGAGACAGAGAGATGGAGAGAGAGACACCGAGACAGAGAGCTGGAGAGAGAGACACCGAGACAGAGAGCTGGAGAGAGAGACACCGAGACAGAGAGCTGGAGAGAGAGACACCGAGACAGAGAGCTGTAGAGAGAGACACTGAGACAGAGAGCTGGAGAGACGAGACAGAGAGCTGGAGAGAGAGACACCGAGACAGAGAGAGAGAGACACCGAGACAGAGAGATGGAGAGAGAGACACCGAGACAGAGAGATAGAGAGAGACGCCGAGACAGAGAGCTGGAGAGAGAGACACCGAGACAGAGAGCTGGAGAGAGAGACACCGAGACACCGAAAGAGAGCGAGAGACACCGAGACAGAGAGATGAGAGAGAGACACCG
>NW_025755686.1:0-7485 GCF_021184085.1 Oncorhynchus gorbuscha
TATATAGTGGAGATTCCTCTAGCTATAAGGCCTGTGTCTATAATATATAGTGGAGATTCCTCTAGCTATAAGGCCTGTGTCTATAATATATAGTGGAGATTCCTCTAGCTATAAGGCCTGTGTCTATAATATATAGTGGAGATTCCTCTAGCTATAAGGCCTGTGTCTATAATATATAGTGGAGATTCCTCTAGCTATAAGGCCTGTGTCTATAATATATAGTGGAGATTCCTCTCAGCTATAAGGCCTGTGTCTATAATATATAGTGGAGATTCTCTAGCTATAAGGCTGTTCTATAATATAGTGAGATTCCTCTAGCTATAAGGCCTGTGTCTATAATATATAGTGGAGATTCCTCTAGCTATAAGGCCTGTGTCTATAATATATAGTGGAGATTCCTCTAGCTATAAGGCCTGTGTCTATAATATATAGTGGAGATTCCTCTAGCTATAAGGCCTGTGTCTATAATGACTTCCCTGAAAACCCAGAATGTTGAGGTTTTCGCCCTTTTTCCTGGGCATTTCCCGATAGCGACATGTTAGAGACTCACTCATTAAATGCGACACAGAACTGGGTTCTGTTGTGCGCTGTTATTTGCGGTCCCCCATCCTGTAAACATTACTAATCTACAAAGTGGCGGTTTATGCCTCCGTGTCTGCCATTAGCAGTAGCCTGGTACAGAGTGACCGAATGAGAGTCTTGGAACTTCCTCCGGGCTGTGACGGACTGATGCTCATGTCTATAACTGGGAAAATGCTTGGCTCTGAGGATTCCCACACACTGCTCCACTGACATGACTAGTTCACCAAAACGACAAATCACATCATCACACAGTGGGAAACTTCCTGCAACGCAAACCAACAACAACAACTAAATCCTAAATGCAAATCTACCAAGACTCCCAACATTTGGCTCTTCTGTTATGCATTTGCAATTGGGATGAGCCAATATTGGCAGCCTGGGAAGTTTTGAATTCTGTTGTTGTTGTGGTTGTTATTGATTGTTAGCAGGAAGTCACCCAACTGTGTACAATGATGTCATATTGCTGAGTATACCTTTTAAGATGAGCCATTTGAGCCAGTATAGGTAGTCCAATTCTAGTATAGATAGTCAGTATAGGTAGTTCACTCAGTATAGATAGTCAGTATGGGTAGTCCACTCAGTATACATAGTCGGTATAGGTAGTCTACTCAGTATAGATAGTCAGTATAGGTAGTCCACTCAGTGTAGGTAGTCCACTCAGTATAGGTAGTCAGTATATGTAGTCTACTCAGCATAGGTAGTCCACTCAGTATAGATAGTCAGTATAGGTAGTCCACTCAGTATAGATAGTCAGTATAGGTAGTCTACTCAGTATAGGTAGTCCCTCAGTATGATAGTCAGTATAGGTAGTCAGTGTAGGTAGTCCACTCAGTATAGGTATATATGCCATTTAGCAGACGCATCCAAAGCGACTTACAGTCATGTGTGCATACATTCTACGTATGGGTGGTCCCGGGATCGAACCCACTACCCTGGCGTTACAAGCGCCATGCTCTACCAAAGAGCTACAGAAGGACCAACTTTAAAAACCTAACAATAAATTAGCACGAAGGAGAGGAGGAGAGGAGGAGAGGAGGAGGAGAGGAGAGGAGAGAGGAGAGAGGAGAGAGAGAGAAGAGAGAGGAGAGAGAGGAGAGAGGAGAGGAGAGGAGAGGAGAGGAGAGGAGGAGAGGAGGAGAGGAGGAGAGGAGGAGAGGAGGAGAGGAGGAGAGGAGAGAGGAGGAGAGGAGGAGAGGAGAGGAGAGGAGGAGAGGAGGAAGGAGGAGAGGAGAGGAGAGGAGAGGAGGAGAGGAGAGGAGGAGAGGAGGAGAGGAGAGGAGGAGAGGAGAGGAGGGAGAGGAGGAGAGGAGGAGAGGAGGAGAGAGGGAGGAGAGGAGGAGAGGGAGAGGAGGAGAGGAGGAGAGGGAGGAGAGAGGAAGGAGGAGAGGAGGAGAGGAGAGGAGAGGAGAGGAGAGGAGGAGGAGAGGAGAGGAGGAGAGAGGAGGAGAGGAGGAGAGGGAGGGAGAGGAGGAGAGGAGAGGAGAGGAGGAGAGGAGGAGAGGAGGAGAGGAGAGGAGAGGAGAGGAGGAGAGGAGGAGAGGAGAGAGGAGGAGGAGAGAGAGAGAGGAGGAGAGGAGGAGAGGAGGAGAGGAGAGGAGGAGAGGAGGAGAGGAGGAGAGGAGAGGAGGAGAGGAGAGGAGGAGAGGAGGAGAGGAGAGGAGGAGGAGGAGAGGAGGAGAGGAGGAGAGGAGGAGAGGAGGAGAGGAGGAGAGGAGAGGAGGAGAGGAGGAGAGGAGGAGAGGAGGAGAGGAGGAGAGGAGAGGAGAGGAGGAGGAGGAGAGGAGGAGAGGAGGAGAGGAGGAGAGGAGAGGAGAGGAGGAGAGGAGGAGAGGAGGAGGAGGAGAGGAGGAGAGGAGGAGAGGAGAGGAGAGGAGGAGAGGAGGAGAGGAGGAGAGGAGGAGAGGAGAGAAGGAGAGAGGAGAGGAGGAGAGAGGAGAGGAGGAGAGGAGAGGAGGAGAGGAGGAGAGGAGAGGAGGAGAGGAGGAGAGGAGAGGAGGAGAGGAGGAGAGGAGGAGAGGAGGAGAGGAGGAGAGGAGAGGAGGAGAGGAGGAGAGGAGGAGAGGAGGAGAGGAGGAGAGGGAAAATGCACATTGGAAAAAAAACACAAGAATTCCTGGTACGACAGCTTAAGCGAATAAACAGCAGCTCATTTCTTGCCTCTCTTTATTTATATAGCCCTTCGTACATCAGCTGATATCTCAAAGTGCTGTACAGAAACCCAGCCTAAAACCCCAAACAGCAAACAATGCAGGTGTAAAATTTGATTTGATTTGATTTGAGTATATTTGACCTCTCAGCTTCCCTATCGAATCTAAAACATTCAAGCAGGCAACCTAAGAAAAACAACAACGACAAATGGTTCAATGAAGAATGCAACAACATAAGGAAGAAATTGAGAAACGGGATTCAACCAAAAACATGGAGACCCAGAAAAACCTGAGCCTACTACGCCTTCACTATGGTGAATCATAACACAATACAGAGAATCTAACCACTTCTGGGGAAACTGGAACACTAAAACAAACAACAACACAAAGAGTTATCTATCAAAAACAGAGATGTATGGGTAAACCACCTCTCCAATATTTTTGGGCCTATGCCAAATAACAAACAGCAAAAACATATACATGATCAAATACAAATCTTAGACTCAACTATTAAAGACTACCAGAACCCACTGGATTCTCCAATTACACTGAATGAACTACAAGACAAAATACAAACCCTCCAACATAAAAAGGCCGGTGGTGTTTATGGCATCTTAAATTAAATGATCAAATATACAGACAACAAATTCTAATTGGCAATATACTAAAACTCTTTAACATCATCCTTAGCGCTTGGCATCTTCCCCAATATTTGAACCAAGGACTGATCACCCCAATCCAGAAAAGTGGAGACAAATTTGACCCTTATAACTACCGTGGGATATGCGCCAACAGCAACCTTTGGAAATCCTCTGCATTATCATTAACAGCAGACTCGTACATTTCCTCAATGAAAACAATGTACTGAGCAAATGTCAAACTGGCTTTTTACCAAATTACCGTATAACAGACCACGTATTCACCCTGCACACCCTAATTGACAAACAAACACACCAAAAACAAAGCCAATGTCTTCTCATGCTTTGTTGATTTCAAAAAAGCATTTGACTCAATTTAGCATGAGGGTCTGCTAGACAAATTGTAGGACAGTGGTGCTGGGGGAAAAACATATAACGCTGTAAAATCCGTGTACACAAACAACAAGTGTGGGGTTAAAACGGACAACAAAAAAACACACACATTTCTTTCCACAGGGCCATGGGGTGAGACAGGGATACAGCTTAAGCCCCACCCTCTTCAGCATATATATCAATGAATTGACGAGAGCACTAGAAGAGTCTGCAGCACCTGGCCTCACCCTAATAGAATCTGAAGTCAACTGTCTACTGTTTGCTGGTGATCTGGTGCTTCTGTCCCTAACCAGGGAGGCCCTACAGCAGCACCTAGATCTTCTGCACAGACCTGGGCCCTGCGGTAAATCTCAGTTAGACCAAAATAATGGTGGTCCAAAAAAAGGTCCTGTTGCCAGGACCACAAATAAAGAAGTCCATCTAGACACCCTAGAGAAGTGGTTCCCAAACTTTTCATAGTCCCGTACCCTTTCAAACATTCAACATCCAGCTGCATACCCCCCTCTAGCACCAGGGTCAGCGCACTCTCAAATGTTGTTTTTTGCCATCATTGTAAGCCTGCCACACACACACACACTATACGATACATTTATTAAACATAAGAATGAGTGTGAGTTTTTGTCACAACCCGGCTCGTGGGAAGTGACAAAGAGCTCTTATAGGCCCAGGGCATACATAATAATAATATAATAATAATAATCAATCATGTTGCTCTTTATTTAGCCATCTTACATATAAGATGTTCATTGAAAATGGTGAATTACTCACCACAGGTTAATGAGAAGGGTATGCTTGAAAGGATGCACATAACTCTGCAATGTTGAGTTGTATTGGAGAGAGTCTCAGTCTTAAATCATTTTCCACACACAGTCTGTGCCTGTATTTAGTTTTCATGCTAGTGAGGGCTGAAAATCTACTCTCACATAGGTACGTGGTTGCAAAGAGCATCAGTGTCTTAACAGTGCGATTTGCCAAGGCAGGATACTCTGAGCGCAGCCCTATCCAGAAATCTGGCAGTGGCTTCTGATTAAATTAAATTTTCACAGAACCGCTTGTTGCAATTTCGATGAGGTTCTCTTGTTCAGATATCGGTAAGTGGATTGGAGGCAGGGCATGAAAGGGATAACGAATCCAGTTGCTTGTGTCATCCGTTTCGGAAAAGTACCTGCGTAATTGCACACCCAACTCACTCAGGGGCTTCGCAATATCACATTTGACATTGTCCTTAAGCTAGAGTTAATTTGCAAACACACAAGTCATACAATGATGGAAAGACCTGTGTGTTATCCTTGTTAATGCAAACAGAGAAGAGCTCCAACTTCTTAATCATAGCCTCAGTTTTGTCCCGCATATTGAATATAGTTGTGGAGAGTCCCTGTAATCCTAGATTCAGATCATTCAGGTGAGAAAAACAGATAGACCAGTCGTGTGAGAAACTCCTCATCATCAAGCGGTCAGACAAGTGAAAATGATGGTCAGTAAAGACAGCTTTAAGCTCGTCTCTCAATTAAAAAAAATGTGTCAATACTTTTCTCCTTGATAACCAGCGCACTTCTGTATGTTGTAAAAGCGTTACATGGTCGCTGCCCATATCATTGCATAGTGCAGAAAATACACGAGAGTTCAGGGGCCTTTCTTTAACAAAGAGAACCATTTTTACTGTAGTGTCCAAAACGTCTTCCAAGCTGTCAGACATTCCTTTGGCAACAAGAGCCTCTCGGTGGATTCTGCAGTGTACCCAAGAGCCTCTCGGTGGATTCTGCAGTGTACCCAAGAGCCTCTCGGTGGATTCTGCAGTGTACCCAAGAGCCTCTCGGTGGATTCTGCAGTGTACCCAAGAGCCTCTCGGTGGATTCTGCAGTGTACCCAAGAGCCTCTCGGTGGATTCTGCAGTGTACCCAAGAGCCTCTCGGTGGATTCTGCAGTGTACCCAAGAGCCTCTCGGTGGATTCTGCAGTGTACCCAATTGGCGGCGCAAGCAAAAAGGTGTGAGACAGTACTTTTGCACCTATAACACACTGTGGCTGAGGAAAGGCACTACTCCCATTATAAGTGAACCTTGTTTGTGTCTTACCTTTTTTTAACCATTTATCAATTTTATCAATTTATCAATTGATCAATTTTCAAGCAAACAGAATGTGCAGCAGCTACTTTTGGCTACATACGGACCGTTAGTGGAATTCCCGCGAGAGAGTAACGGTTAATGTGATTGGATGTTCATTATTTGACTAGGCTACCTGTATTTGACATTGTGTTGTTATTTCGCTGAACACTAGATGGTTCATTTTATTTTTGGCAGTGAAACGAGGCTACTCAGGCGAGAAAAACATTATATTTATCAATTAACAAAATGCAAAGTGAGTGAACAGAAAAAAAATCTACATCAAATCAATATATGGTGTGACCACCCTTTGCCTTCAGAACAGCATAAATTCTTCTAGGTTCACTTGCATACAGTTTGAAGGAACTCAGCAGGTAGGTTGGCCCACACATATTGGAGAACTAACCACAGTACTTCAGTGGATTTAGGCAGCCTCAGGTGCTTCTCTCTCTTCATTTAATCCCAGACAGACTCAATGATGTTGAGATCAGGGCTCTGTGGGGGCCATACCATCACTTCCAGGACTCCTTGGTCTTCTTTACGCTGAAGATTGTTCTTAATGACTTTCGCAGTATGTTTGGGGTCGTTGTCATACTGCAGAATAAATTTGGGGCCAATCAGATGCCTCCCTGATGGTATTGCTTGAGGGTTAAGTATCTGCCTGTACTTCTCAGCATTAAGGAGACCATTAATTCTGACCAAATCCTCAACTCCATTTGCAGAAATGCAGCCCCAAACTTGCAAGGAACCTCCACCATGCTTCACTGTTGAACCTCTACCATGCTTCACTGTTGAACCTCCACCATGCTTCACTGTTGAACCTCCACCATGCTTCACTGTTGAACCTCCACCATGCTTCACTGTTGCCTGCAGACACTCATTTGAGTACCGCTCTCCAGCCCTTCCGTGAACAAACTGCCTTCTGCAACAGCCAAATATTTCACATTTTGACAGACATCAGTCCAGAGTACCTGCTGTCATTTTTCTGCACCCCAGTACCTGTGTTTTCATGCATAGTTGAGTCGCTTGGCCTTGTTTCCATGTCGGAGGTATGGCTTTTGCCCGCCAGTCTTCCATGGAGGCCACTTCTGGCCAGACTTCTCCGGACAGTAGATGGGTGTACCAGGGTCCCACTGTTTTCTGCCAATTCTGAGCTGATGGCACTGCTGGACATCTTCTGATTGAGAAGGGAAGTAAACATGATGTGTCTTTCATCTGCTGCAGTAAGTTTCCTTGGCCGACCACTGTGTCTATGGTCCTCAACGTTGCCCGTTTCTTTGTGCTTCTTCAAAAGTGCTTGGATAGCACATCTGGAAACCCCAGTCTGCCTTAATGTCTGCCTGGGAGAAACCTTGCTGATGCAGTATAACTATATTGTGTCTTGTTGATGTGCTCAGTCTTGACTTTTGACAGTAAACTGTCTTCAGCAACTTCACCTTGTTAGCCGTGTTTGGCTGTTCCTCACCCAGTTTTATTCCTCCTACACAGCTGTTTCTGTTTCAGTTAATGATTGTGTTTCAACCTACATTTTGAATTGTTGATCATTAGCACCTGTTTGGTATAATTGTTTAACTTCTTGGTGACAGGGGGCAGTATTTTCACGTCCGGATGAAATGCATGCCCA
>NW_025755687.1:0-7484 GCF_021184085.1 Oncorhynchus gorbuscha
GTATATATATCTGTTTAGCCCGCTTCTGTTTCGTGCGGGCTTGTTCGTCTGTTTTGTTGGTTGAGTGTATTTTGGGTTACACGCTGTCCGGTTATATTTCTGTTCATTTGTGTTTTCACTTTGTACATGTTGTGTTTCGGGACATTAAAGCGTGTTGTTTTTCCCACATCTTTGCTCTCTGCGCCTGACTCCACACCTCTTCACTCATAATTGTGACAGAAGCCCGCACCACGATATGGAGTCAGCAGGAGCAGCGACCACTCCTCTTCCCACTATGGAGGAGAGAGTCCAACATCACACATCCATCCTCCATCGCCTAGGATCAGCGATGGAACGGATGATGGGAGGATGGATCGTTGGGAGAGGAATGGTTTCCCTACTACTCCACCGACCCTCCCACCAGCAACTCTACCATCTGCCCCATCTGGATCCGGTTCCAGCGCTCTGCTCATGACGCCTCCGAGGAAATACGATGGAACAGTGACAGGGTGCCAGGGATTCCTGCTGCAATTAGACCTCTACCTGTCCACCGTTCGACCGGCCCCTCAGAGGAGGAGAGAGTAGGGGTCCTCATCACCTGCCTGTCTGGTAGAGCCCTGGAGTGGGCTAATGCGGTCTGGAACGGGCCCAACTCGGCAAGAGACAACTACTCAGAGTTCATCCGCCGTTTCAGGGCCGTGTTCGATCACCCTCCAGAGGGTCGTGCGGCAGGTGAGAGATTGTTCCATCTGAGACAGGGGAAGAGGAGCGCGCAGGACTTCGCGCTGGAGTTCCGGACCTTGGCTGCGGGAGCAGGGTGGAACGACAGGGCCCTGATAGACCATTACAGGTGTAGCCTGAGAGAGGACGTCCGTAGGGAGCTGGCCTGTCGGGATACTACACTTGGCCTGGATGGACTGATAGACCTGTCGATCCGGTTGGACCATCTGCTAGCTGCTCGTGGGCATTCTGAAAGGGTCTTGTCAGTTCTACCTCCTGATCCTCCTGCCCCTATTCCGATGGAGTTAGGAGGTACCGCATCAAGGGAGATCGGAGGAGGAAGCTCCTCCTGTACCAGTTGTGGCCGGAGAGGGCACACGTCTGGTCGGTGCTGGAGGAATTCATCTGGGAATCATGAACGCAGGCAGAATACTCATCGGTCACCCCAGGTGAGTAAGCACCACACTCCCAGAGTTTCCTGTTGGTCACATGTTCCTATTAATTTGTTTCCTTAATTATTCTCCTTCTCTCCAGCATAAGGCACTGGTAGATTCAGGCGCAGCTGGAAACTTTATAGATCGCGGACTCGCTCAGAGGTTGAGGATTCCATTAGTTAAAGTAAACCCCCCTTTTCCCGTGCACTCTTTAGATCACATATGTCAGAGTCAAGGCCCGCGGGCCACATCCGGCCCGCGAGAAGGTTTTTACGGCCCCTGGGATGATCTTGATTTGTTATTAGAACCGGCCCGCAGACCGCAGCAAGCCGGCAGCCCGCAGATCTTTTACACGCACCAATACTACATTTCCCACAATGCAACGGTGACGCACCGAGCAGTAGGCTGCTTCATTTCAATATTTATTGGCACAGCAGTTGTCAGCATCACAGTAAAATTAACTTTCAGATACCCCTCAAAAATGGCAAAACGGAAGGTGGACACTGAGAACCGGGGGTTTCAAACAAGGTGGGAGTCGGAGTATTTGTTCACGGAGGTAGCTGGAAAACCTGTGTGTCTTCTGTGTGGAGAAAGTGTGGCGGTACTGAAAGAGTATAATCTGAGACGACATTATGAAACGAAACACGCGGACAAAAACAAGAATATGGACATGGAACAAAGGCTACAAAAGGCAGAGGAATTAAAACGAGGCCTCAAATCTCGACAGGCTCTGTTCAAAAAAGCCAAATCACAAGGCCAGGCTGCTGTCAAGGCCAGTTTTATTTTGGCAGAAGAGATCGCTAAATCAGCCCGGCCATTTACGGAGGGGGATTTCATCAAAAACTGCATGATTAAAGTTTGTGACGAAGTTTGCCCAGAAAAAAGGCAACTCTTTTTAAATGTGAGTCTGAGCAGAAACACCATTGCCGAGAGAGTAGACCAGTTGTCCATCAATCTAAAAGAGCAGCTTGTGAAAAAGGGAAAAGATTTCATTGCATATTCCTTGGCTGTGGATGAGAGCACCGACATTTCTGACATTGCCCAGTTGTCAATTTTCATCCGCGGAGTGGACTCCAGCCTAAGCGTGACAGAGGAGTTTTTGGCTTTACGTCCTATGCATGGCACAACTACGGGGCATGATTTGTATGAAGAGGTGTCAAGATGTGTAAATGAGATGGAGCTGCCTTGGGAAAAACTTGTGGGTTTGACAACCGACGGAGCACCTGCGATGTGTGGACACAGGAGCGGACTGGTGGCGAAGATACGGGAAAAGATGCAAGAGGAAAACGCGACAGGTGAGCTGACAGCTTATCATTGTATCATACACCAGGAAGCGTTGTGCGGTAAAGCCTTGAAAATGGAGCATGTAATGAGCATCATCACGCGCACAGTTAACTTTATCAGAGCCAAAGGTTTGAATCACCGCCAGTTCAAGGCATTTCTGACGGAGTTAGAAACGGAGCATGGTGATTTGCCTTATCACACAGAGGTGCGATGGCTAAGCCAGGGAAAGGTGCTTCAAAGATGTTTAGAGCTTCGTGAGGAGATTTGTCTGTTCTTGGACAGCAAAGGGAAAGACACAACACAACTCCGAGACTAAATGTTTCTGTGTGAAATGGCTTTTCTGTGTGACATTACGAGTCATCTGAATGCAATGAACTTGCAGCTGCAGGGTCGGGATCGTGTCATCTCTGATATGTACAGTACAGTGAAGGCATTTAAAACCAAACTGACTCTGTGGGAGACGCAGATGCGGAAAGAAAATTTGAGCCACTTTCCCAGCTGCCAGACCATGAAAGAGAAGCTCTCTACCAGTGCGTTCCCGAGCGCACAGTTGGCTGATAAAATAGGTATGCTTGCCGCTGACTTTCGACGCCGATTTGCTGACTTTGAAGCACAAAAAGCAGGTTGGAACTGCTCGGTAACCCATTTGCTGTTGACGTGGAAAGCTCACTACCAAACCTCCAAATGGAGTTGATTGACCTCCAATGCAATGATGCACTGAGGGCAAAATATGCGGCAGTGGGTGCTGCGGAGTTCGCCCGTTTCCTCCCCGACACAATGCCCCAGCTGCGCATCCAGGCTGCTCAAACGTTGTCTATGTTTGGCAGCACATACCTGTGTGAACAACTGTTTTCTTTGATGAACTTGAACAAAACATCACACAGAAGTCGACTTACTGCTGAACACCTCCACTCAATTCTGAGGATTTCCTCAGCTCAGAGCCTTACCCCGAACATTGATGAACTTGTGGAAAAGATGGGACACCACCAAGTATCACCCTCAACCTCAAACAAGTGAACATTACTGTGCAATCACATATTTAGAGTTTTTACTCAGTTCAAGTTTAAAAGTTAAAGTTTAATATTTGTTTTCACTGCATGTTACTTCTCCTTAAACAAAGTGTTGTTTTTGATTAATAGATTTTTGCACTTTATTTTATTGTATTTCAATCCAATTATATTTTAAAAATATTTCAGTTGAGTGGATGATAGAAAATTGCTATTATTGTTTTTTTCTTTGAAGTAAATTTAGCCCACTTTTGCTAAAATAGAAAATATAGGCTACTGATGGTGCCTTGAATACCGGTTTCTTTCATTTAATGTTCATGTTATGGGGATTTTTATATAAAGGAAATTTGTCTTTTGTGTCTGTTGAAAATTAAAGATTACTGACAGAGCCATAAGAAAATATTGCTTTATTTATCTGATCATATTGGAATATATTTGTTAGGTTTTCAGTAGGTTCAATTAGGTTCACTAGACTATATGCGTCATTTAAAAAAATTTCAATGAACATTCGAACAGTCCGGCCCTCGGCTTGTAGCTAAATTTTTTATTTGGCCCTCCGTCCATTTGACTTTGACACCCCTGCTTTAGATAGTCGACCATTAGGGTCAGGGCTGGTGAAGAAAGCCACAATTTCATTGGAGATGATTACGCAGGGGAATCACAAGGAGTGAATTAGTTTGTTCCTTATCGATTCACCTGCGTTTCCAGTTCTGGGGATTCCCTGGTTGGCTATTCATAATCCTACGATTTCGTGGAAACAGGGAACTCTACAGGGGTGGTCTGATGAGTGTTCAGGCAGGTGTGTAGGGTTTCCATCTGTGCTACAACGGTGGAGAGTCCAGACCAGGTTTCCACCGTGCGCATTCCAGCTGAGTATGATGATTTGGCTATCGTTTTCAGTAAAAAGAAAGCGACCCAATTACCACCCCATAGGCAGGGGGATTGCGTGATAAATCTCCAGGTTAACGCTGCACTTCCCAGGAGTCATGTGTATCCTTTGTCTCAGGAGGAGAAGGTGGCTATGGAAAATTATATCACCGAGGCTCTGGGACAGGGGTACATTCGGCCTTCCATGTCACCTGTCTCTTCGAGTTTCTTTTTGTGAAGAAAAATATGGTGGTTTGCGTCCGTGTATTGATTATAGAGGTCTAAATTCCATCACATTGCTACGGTAGTGGAATCATTTCACGGAGCGCAGTTCTTCACTAAACTGGATCTCAGGAGTGCTTATAATTTGGTGCGTATTCGGAAGGGAGATGAGTGGAAAACTGCATTTAGCACTACGTCGGGGCCATTATGAGTATCGCGTCATGCCATACGGTTTAAAGAATGCTCCAGCTATATTTCAATCCTTCGTGGATGAAATACTCAGAGACCTGCACGGACAGGGTGTAGTGGTTTATATTGACGATATTTTGATCTACTCCGCTACACGCACTGCGCATGTATCTCTTGTGCGTAAAGTTCTTAGACGACTGCTGGAGCATGACCTGTATGTGAAGGCGGAGAAATGTGAGTTTTTCAAACAATCAGTTTCCTTCCTGGGTTATCGTATTTCCAGCTCTGGTTTGGTAATGGAGGGTGATCACGTTAAGGCCGTGCGTAATTGGCCGACTCTGACCACGGTAAAGGAGGTGCAGCGGTTCTTGGGATTTGCCAATTACTACCGGAGGTTTATCCGGGGTTTTGGTCAGATAGCTGCCCCTATTACCTCACTGCTGAAGGGGGGACCGGTGCGTTTACAGTGGTCAGCAGAGGCGAACGGAGCTTTTCTTAAGTTGAAGGCGATGTTTACTAAGGCGCCGGTGTTGGCACATCCGGACCCTTCTTTGGCGTTTATAGTAGAGGTGGACGCATCCGAGGCTGGGGTTGGAGCTGTGCTCTCACAGCGTTCGGGTGTGCCACCGAAGCTCCGCCCCTGTGCCTTTTTCTCTAAGAAACTCGGGCCAGCGGAGCGGAATTATGATGTGGGGGATAGGGAGTTGTTGGCTATGGTTAAGGCCCTGAAGGTGTGGAGACACTGGCTTGAGGGGCTAAGCACCCTTTCCTTATCTGGACTGACCATCGTAACCTGGAGTATATCCGATCAGCTAGGAGAATGAATCCTCGTCAGGCAAGGTAGGTACTACAGATTTCATTTCACTGTCTCATATAGACCAGAGTTCCCTCAACACAAAGAACAACAGTCAAGACTCTGAGCACTGAGTTCAGGTCCATCGTCCTACTCCCATCATTGGCCTTCAGCTAGTGGCACAGTAATCTTAGGATGGGCTGCTGAGACATGACGGGCCTAAGGAGACTATACGTCCGGGTAAAACCAGGTACGTGCCTCTGGCTGTTAGTGATCAATTGATTCGATGGGCTCATTGTCTACCCTCGTCGGGTCACCCAGGTGTTTATAGGACTGTGAGAGGTCTTGAGAGGAAGTACTGGTGGCCCACTTTGAGGAGGGATGTACGATTCTATGTTTCCTCCTGTTCGGTAAATCTTTGCTCAGAGTAAGGCTCCTAGACACCCACAAGAGGTAAATTACAACCTCTTTTCCATTCCACAACGGCCATTGGACCCCATCTTTCGGTGGATTTTCTTACTGACCTTCCCCTCTCAGGGTAACACTACTATCCTGGTCGTTGTGGATCGGTTCTCTAAGTCCTGCCGTCTTATCCATTGCCCGGTCTCCCTACGGCCCTACAGACTGCGGAAGCTCTTTTCACCCATGTCTTCCGGCACTACGGTGCCCGAGGATATAGTTTTCCTGATCGAGCCCCAATTTATCTCCCGTGTTTGGAGAGCATTTATGGAACGTCTGGGGGTCTCGGTCACCTTACCTCAGGGTATGACCCGGAGAGTAATGGTCAGGTGGAAAGTTAACCAGGAGTGGGTAGGTTTCTGCGGTCGTGTTAGACCATGCCAGGCGAGTGGGCGAGATATATTCCCTGGGCAGAAAATAGCCCAGAATTCACTAAGCCACTCTTCTACCAACATGTCACCATTTGAGTGCGTGTTGGGGTACCAGCCGGTCTTGGCACCGTGGCATCAGAGCCAGACTGAGGCTCCTGCGGTGGAGGAGTGGGTACAGCGCTCTAAGGAGACCTGGAGGGCAGTCCAGGAGTCATTACGCCAAGCTAGTATAAGGCAGAAGAAGAGCGCTGACCGTCACCGCAGTGAGACCCCCGTGTTTGCACCTGGGGACAGGGTCTGGCTCTCGACCCGTAACCTGCCTCTCCACTTGCCCTGCCAGAAGCTGGGTCCGCAGTGTATAGGGCCATTTAAAGTCCTGAGGAGAATAAATGAGGTTTGTTATCGATTATCACTTCCTTCGTATTATCGTATTAACCCCTCATTTCATGTGTCTCTTCTCAGGCCGGTGGTAGCTGGTCCCATGCAGGAGAATGAGGTACCGGAGGTTCCTCCACCCCCTCTGGACATCGAGGGGTCCCCGGCGTACAAGATACGAGCTATTCTGGACTCGAGATGCCGGGTGAGAGGCTTGCAGTACCTCGTCGACTGGGAGGGGTACGGTCCGGAGGAGAGGTGCTGGGTTCCGGCGAGGGATATTCTAGACCCATTCATGTTAAGTGAATTTCATCGCCTCCGCCCGGATCGCCCAGTGCCTCGGCCTCCGGGTCGTCCCCGAGGCCGACGTCGGGCGCGCTGCGGGAGCTGCGCGTCAGGAGGGGGGTACTGTCACGAATATTACCGAAGGTGACTCCCCTTCTTGTTCGGGTGGCGCTCGGCGGTCGTCGTCGCCGGTCTACTAGCTATCGCCGATCCGTTGTTCTATGTTCGTTTAGTTTTGTCTAATTGGTAGCACCTGTTTCTAGTTTGGTTGTTAGGATAGGGTATATATAGTCTGTTTAGCCCGCTTCTGTTTCGTGCGGGCTTGTTCGTCTGTTTTGTTGGTTGAGTGTATTTTGGGTTACATGCTGTCCGGTTATATTTCTGTTCATTTGTGTTTTCACTTTGTACATGTTGTGTTTCGGGACATTAAAGCGTGTTGTTTTTCCCACATCTTTGCTCTCTGCGCCTGACTCCACACCTCTTCACTCATAATTGTGAC
>NW_025755688.1:0-7483 GCF_021184085.1 Oncorhynchus gorbuscha
GGACAGGACACTACTACTGGACAGGACACTATACTGGACAGGACACTCATACTGGACAGGACACTATACTGGACAGGACACTATACTGGACAGGACACTATACTACAGGACACTATACTGGACAGGACACTATACAGGACACTATACTGGACAGACATCATACAGGACAGGACACTATACTGGACAGGACACTATACTGACAGGACACTATACTTACAGGACACTATACTGGACAGGACACTATACTTGACAGGACACTATACTGGACAGGACACTATACTGGACAGGACACTATACTGGACAGGACACTCTACTGGACAGGACACTATACTGGACAGGACACTATACTGGACAGGACACTCTACTGGACAGGACACTATACTGGACAGGACACTATACTGGACAGGACACTCTACTGGACAGGACACTATAATGGACAGGACACTCTACTGGACAGGACACTATACTGGACAGGACACTATACTGGACAGGACACTATACTGGACAGGACACTATACTGGACAGGACACTCTACTGGACAGGACACTATACTGGACAGGACACTATACTGGACAGGACACTATACTGGACAGGACACTCTACTGGACAGGACACTATACTGGACAGGACACTATACTGGACAGGACACTCTACTGGACAGGACACTATACTGGACAGGACACTCTACTGGACAGGACACTATACTGGACAGGACGCTCTACTGGACAGGACACTATAATGGACAGGACACTCTACTGGACAGGACACTATACTGGACAGGACACTATACTGGACAGGACACTATACTGGACAGGACACTCTACTGGACAGGACACTATACTGGACAGAACACTCTACTGGACAGGACACTATACTGGACAGGACACTCTACTGGACAGGACACTATACTGGACAGGACACTCTACTGGACAGGACACTATACTGGACAGGACACTCTACTGGACAGGACACTATACTGGACAGGACACTATACTGGACAGGACACTATACTTTACAGGACACTATACTGGACAGGACACTATACTGGACAGGACACTCTACTGGACAGGACACTATACTGGACAGGACACTATACTGGACAGGACACTCTACTGGACAGGACACTATACTGGACAGGACACTATACTGGACAGGACACTATACAGGACAGGACACTATACTGGACAGGACACTATACTGGACAGGACACTATACTTTACAGGACACTATACTGGACAGGACACTCTACTGGACAGGACACTATACTGGACAGGACACTATACTGGACAGGACACTCTACTGGACAGGACACTATACTGGACAGGACACTATACTGGACAGGACACTATACAGGACACTATACTGGACAGGACACTATACAGGACAGGACACTATACTGGACAGGACACTATACTGGACACTATACTGGACAGGACACTCTACTGGACAGGACACTATACTGGACAGGACACTATACTGGACAGGACACTCTACTGGACAGGACACTATACTGGACAGGACACTCTACTGGACAGGACACTATACTGGACAGGACACTATACTGGACAGGACACTATACTGGACAGGACACTATACTGGACAGGACACTCTACTGGACAGGACACTATACTGGACAGGACACTATACTGGACAGGACACTCTACTGGACAGGACACTATACTGGACAGGACACTATACTGGACAGGACACTATACAGGACACTATACTGGACAGGACACTATACAGGACAGGACACTATACTGGACAGGACACTATACTGGACAGGACACTATACTTTACAGGACACTATACTGGACAGGACACTATACTGGACAGGACACTCTACTGGACAGGACACTATACTGGACAGGACACTATACTGGACAGGACACTCTACTGGACAGGACACTATACTGGACAGGACACTATACTGGACAGGACACTATACAGGACACTATACTGGACAGGACACTATACAGGACAGGACACTATACTGGACAGGACACTATACTGGACACTATACTGGACAGGACACTCTACTGGACAGGACACTATACTGGACAGGACACTATACTGGACAGGACACTATACTGGACAGGACACTATACTGGACAGGACACTATACTGCTGTGTGGAGTGATATTAGTGCCAACAGAAAGGAAATCAGGAATTGCTGAACTTATTATTGTTAAAGCATCTCAACAATGATGATGACGAGGACCAGGAGTTTTTCCTGACCTCACAACCAACCTGAGCAAGAAAAACTCTGGACCCTATAATTACCTAACCGTGTGGTATAACTAGGATAAACTCTGGACCCTATAATTACCTGACCGTGTGGTATAACTAGGATAAACTCTGGACCCTATAATTACCTGACCGTGTGGTATAACTAGGATAGTCCTAGTTATATAGCCTTGGTCAGATCATGTGGTATGGATCAGGAAAAACTCCTGGTCCTCTTTGAGGATTAATATGAGACTTTACAGGGACCTTAATAAGGTTGTGGTGAAACTGTCTGAATCAAATGACCCGACATTGAATACCTACCTTAAAATGACTGACTGACTGAAGTTCAGAGTTGAGAGAAGGCATTGCAATGATTACCTGGTTTCTACCTGACTGACTGACTGACTGACTGACTGAGGTTTAGAGTTGAGAGAAGGCATTGCAATGATTACCTGGTTTCTACCTGACTGACTGACTGACTGACTGACTGACTGACTGACTGACGACTGACTGACTGACTGAGGTTTAGAGTTGAGAGAAGGCATTGCAATGATTACCTGGTTTCTACCTGACTGACTGACTGACTGACTGACTGACTGACTGACTGACTGACTGACTGACTGACTGACTGACTGACTGACTGACTGACTGACTGACTGAGGTTTAGAGTTGAGAGAAGGCATTGCAATGATTACCTGGTTTCTACCTGACTGACTGACTGACTGACTGACTGACTGACTGACTGACTGACTGACTGACTGACTGACTGACTGAGGTTTAGAGTTGAGAGAAGGCATTGCAATGATTACCTGGTTTCTACCTGACTGACTGACTGACTGACTGACTGACTGACTGACTGACTGACTGACTGACTGACTGACGTTTAGAGTTGAGAGAAGGCATTGCAATGATTACCTAGTTTCTACCTGACTGACTGACTGACTGACTGACTGACTGACTGACTGACTGACTGACTGACTGACTGACTGACTGACTGACTGACTGACTGACTGACTGACTGAGGTTTAGAGTTGAGAGAAGGCATTGCAATGATTACCTGGTTTCTACCTGACTGACTGACTGACTGACTGACTGACTGACTGACTGACTGACTGACTGACTGACTGACTGACTGACTGACTGACTGACTGACTGACTGACTGAGGTTTAGAGTTGAGAGAAGGCATTGCATGTGTAAATGTTTGATGTGCCCCAACTTCATCTAACTGGTACTTCTAAATAATTAAACTACTCTTGTCCAATGAATTCAAAGACGTGGTGATTGATCGTTATCTTTGGTTGAAACAGAACTCCTTAAAACTGACTATAACAGGATGAGCAGAGAGAACACATGGTTATTTACATTCAAGGAAAAACAGACTTGTTTAATCAGTGATTGCGTCCAAAACAGCTCCCAATTCCCTATACAGTGCACTACTGTTGAACAGAGTCCTATGGTCTAAGGTAGTGCACTATATATAGAGTAGGGTGCCATTTTGGACGTTGACCCTGTCACTGTTCACTAAGGGAAACAGTAAAAAATTTCACGCCTACTCTAGTTGAAGTGGATCGTTAGACAAAGGAATATAATTGTCAGCATAATGAAGTTGATTTGCTTTTCACTGTGTGTTGGTCCCACACGGCACCCTATTCCCTATATAGTGGACTTCTTTAGATCAGAGTACCTGGTCATTAGTAGTGCACTAGAAAGGGAATAGCGTGTCATTTTGACACTCAAGCCAGTGTCAACGCTCTACAACGTTCACTTCACAACAGGATGTGGCTCATATATTAGCCAGCGTCGTGGGCCTTTAGCGTCGTGGGCCTTCAGCGTAGTGGGCCTTCAGCGTCGTGGGCCTTTCAGTGTCGTGGGCCTTCAGCGTCGTGGGCCTTTCAGTGTCAGTGGGCCTTCAGCGTCGTGGGCCTTAAATGTCGTGAGCCTTCAGCGTCAGTGGCCTTCAGCGTCGTGAGCCTTCAGCGTCGTGGGCCTTCAGCGTCGTGGGCCTTCAGCGTCGTGGGCCTTCAGCGTCGCGGGCCTTCAGCGTCGTGGGCCTTCAGCGCGTGGGCCTTCAATGTCAGTGGGCCTTCAGCGTCGTGGGCCTTCAGCGTCGTGGGTCTTCTTTTGTATAAAAAGCAGAGAAAAGAGCCCTCAATCCTCACAGTGGGGATTCTCTCACAACTGCAGGCTGACGTCTCTGACATTTCAAACATGAAGAATGAATTAATATTATTTGATTAAGTCATCGGATACAACTAGGCTTTCATTCATTGAACTCAGTGCAATGCAGTATCTGCTGGATGTACCGGGATTTTGTAATAATAGAGATCGGGGAACTATCTGCGTGATAACAGAGCTGGGACCAGGCTAAGAGGAACAAGCACGCCAGTCCATTTCTGATGTGTAGTACATCTGTCACAGATAAAGAGACGTTCTGAGATGGTGTGGTGGTCGAGTGTAGTTGTCCTCTTTAATGTTGCTAGTCACATCAACTATACAACATACTTCAACAATAAAGTGAAGATTAAATCAAATCAAATTTTATTTGTCACATACACATGGTTAGCAGATGTTAATGCGAGTGTAGCGAAATGCTTGTGCTTCTAGTTCCGACAATGCAGTGATAACCAACGAGTAATCTAACCTAACAATTTCACAACAACTACCTTTACAAGTGTAAAGGGATGAAGAATATGTGCATAAAACGACAGTTTTAACTAGCCCAACATTCCACACCGTTTGACACAAGCAGACAAGGAAGAGATAAATATGTTTTATTCTGAACTGAGGTAGGTAGCTACATCGAATAAGAGAGGTTTATATGGTCGTGGATCCTGACTCATTGCACAGTCACGGCCATATGTTCAACCTTTAATTAGACAGGTAAGAGGTCATTGAACTCTAGAAGCTGGATCTTTCAAAACACCTTGAATGATTGATCTGTACACACCCAGGTAACGTAGGTCTCGTCTCTTTTTCCTCCAGTAAAATGCTTGTTATTAAGGTACATTTCAAAACCAAACCATTGTTGTTGTCATAGGAAAATGGTCTAATAGGCTGTGAGATTAAATAGATTTCCTTATTAGGTATAAACCCCAAATAAATAGAAATTGGTCGACATTTGTATTCACAACAAACAAAATAAGTGTTGCGTTTCTGAATCGTTAACAGGTCTTGTACTGCCACTTGGCTGTCAATAAGAGGATGCACAGGGATGGCTTCAGACACAGATTAAGCATTATATTAACCAGGCAAAAGCATTTTAATACTGTAATATTCGCATAGAAACGTCTAAGAAGAAGCAGTAGATCTGTCATTCTCATTGAAAGCCAGTCTAAGAAGCAGTAGGTCTGTTCTATGTGTTATAGAGCTGTCATTCTCATTGAAAGCCATTCTAAGAAGCAGTAGGTCTGTTTTATGTGTTATAGAGCTGTCATTCTCATTGGAAGCCATTCTAAGAAGCAGTAGGTCTGTTCTATGTGTTATAGAGCTGTCATTCTCATTGAAAGCCAGTCTAAGAAGCAGTAGGTCTGTTCTATGTGTTATAGAGCTGTCATTCTCATTGGAAGCCCTTCTAAGAAGCAGTAGGTCTGTTCTATGTGTTATAGATCTGTCATTCTCATTGGAAGCCATTCTAATAAGCAGTAGGTCTGTTCTATGTGTTATAGAGCTGTCATTCTCATTAGAAGCCATTCTAAGAAGCAGTAGGTCTGCTCTATGTGTTATAGATCTGTCATTCTCATTGGAAGCCATTCTAAGAAGCAGTAGGTCTGTTCTATGTGTTATAGATCTGTCATTCTCATTGGAAGCCATTCTAAGAAGCAGTAGGTCTGTTTATGTGTTATAGAGCTGTCATTCTCATTGGAAGCCATTCTAAGAAGCAGTAGGTCTGTTCTATGTGTTATAGAGCTGTCATTCTCATTGGAAGCCATTCTAAGAAGCAGTAGGTCTGTTCTATGTGTTATAGATCTGTCATTCTCATTGGAAGCCATTCTAAGAAGTAGTAGGTCTGTTCTATGTGTTATAGATCTGTCATTCTCATTGGAAGCCAGTCTAAGAAGCAGTAGGTCTGTTCTATGTGTTATAGAGCTGTCATTCTCATTGGAAGCCATTCTAAGAAGCAGTAGGTCTGTTCTATGTGTTATAGAGCTGTCATTCTCATTGGAAGCCATTCTAAGAAGCAGTAGGTCTGTTCTATGTGTTATAGATCTGTCATTCTCATTGGAAGCCATTCTAAGAAGCAGTAGGTATGTTCTATGTGTTATAGAGCTGTCATTCTCATAGGTCTTCAAACAGTTGAAAATACAATATTTTTGGTTAATGGAAAATATATTACACAGCGGTTTAGATGGTATAATGATTCTCTACACCAGGGATGAACAACTTTAATGGGGCTCGGGCCACACAAAAACTAAACTCATCATTAGGAGCTGCAGTGGCTTGTGGGTCTGTGTACCCACATAGTTAACCCAGTTAACAGTTAACCGCTCTAACAATGAAATGAAATGTCTTCAGAAATGGAGGTCAGATGGGACCATTCTAGGCAATTAGAGGGTAGATACGCATGTGGAGAACAGGCACAACCAGAGATATTAGCAAAAGGCTCAACTCCTATATGTGTTTTTTCACAAAGCTGACGGTGGTGTCACGTGTCCTACTTATGTCACAACTTCAGCATTCTGAAACGTTTAGTCGTCAAAGAAGCCTCACGCTCATCTATTCATTTTTGTTGTTTGATCATTTAACATTTAACATTTAAGTCATTTAGCAGACGCTCTTATCCAGAGCGACTTACAAATTGGTGTATTCACCTTATGACATCCAGTGGAACAGTCACTTTACAATAGTGCATCTAAAACTTAAGGGGGTGAGAGGGATTACTTATCCTATCCTAGGTATTCCTTAAAGAGCTGGGGTTTCAGGTGTCTCCGGAAGGTGGTGATTGACTCCGCTGTCCTGGCGTCGTGAGGAGTTTGTTCCACCCTCTCATTGACATCCATACAACAACAAAAACCTAGCTTGGTGAACAAAACCTAGCTTGGTGAACAAAACAAAAACAACGGCGCCTTCTACTTCTTCTTCTTTGGGTGTATTGGCGAACTTACACGCAAGGTTTCGCCACCAACTGGACAGGGGTGAAAACATTTACCAAAAATAAAAGTCAATTCCACTATGGGGAAGAGAAAATTAACATGAATCCAGTGCGAAATCATTTACGTTTATATATATTCCCCTCCTTCAGTCATTTGAACGCTC
>NW_025755689.1:0-7480 GCF_021184085.1 Oncorhynchus gorbuscha
TCTATGTCATGCAGGTGAAAGAGGACCCAAAAGCGACTTGGCGAAAACAGAGTCTTTAATCCAGTAAAGTAAATACAAACAAAAAACACAACTTTCACTCGAAATGACGAGGACAAACTGGAGACTCGATCTTGAACAGCAGGTGAACAGCAGGTTGCCTCGGGAAGGCACTTGAACCAGACAGACTCAGACACCTGCTCACCACGCAGCATCTGAGGAAAACACGACACGACAGGGCGATACACAAACACAGCACGGTGAATTCTAGACAAGGAACCGACAGGACAGGAACGGAACACAAAGGAAGAAATAGGGACTCTAATCAGGGGAAAGGATCGGGAACAGGTGTGGGAAGACTAAATGATTGATTAGGGGAATAGGAACAGCTGGGAGCAGGAACGGAACGATAGAGAGAAGAGAGAGCGAGAGAGTGAGAGAGGGAGGGGGAGAGAGAGGGATAGAAAGAGGGAAAGAACCTAATAAGACCAGCAGAGGGAAACGAATAGAATGGGAAGCACAGGGACAAGACAAGATAATAAATGACAAAACATGACACTCTAACTGGATTAAACACATAGGCATCAACAATCACTCAAACTGGATTAAACACATAGGCATTAACAATCACTCTAACTGGATTGAACACAGGCATTAACAATCACTCTAGCTGGATTAAACACATAGGCTGTCATTTACAATCACTCTAACTGGATTGAACACATAGGCTGTCATTAACAATCACTCTAACTGGATTAAACACATAGGCATTAACAATCACTCTAACTGGATTAAACACATAGGCTGTCATTAACAATCACTCTAACTGGATTAAACACATAGGCATTAACAATCACTCTAACTGGATTAAACACATCTGCATTCACAATCACTCTAACGGGGTTGAACACATAGGCATTCACAATCACTCTAACTGGATTAAACACATAGGCATTAACAATCACTCTAACTGCATTAAACACATCTGCATTCACAATCACTCTAACTGGATTAAACACATAGGCATTAACAATCACTCTAACTGCATTAAACACATCTGCATTAACACCACTTCCACTGATTAAACACATCTATCTGCCAATCACTTAACGGGTTTAAACACATAGGCATTCAATCACTCTAACTGTGACACCATATAAGTATTAACAATCACTCTTTAACTGGGTTGAACACATAGGCATTCACAATCTACTAACTGGATTAAACACATAGTATTAACAATCACACTAACTGGGCTCGAACACATAGTATTCACAATCACTCTAACTGCTGAACATGATAGGCATTCACAATCACTCTAACTGGATTAAACACATAGAGTTACCAACGACTAACTGGATTGAACACATATGCAGTTAGCAATGCTCTAACTGGATTAGATACATAGGCTGTATTAACGTCGCTCTATGTGTTTAATCCAGTTAGAGTGATTGTTAAATGTGTTTAATGCCTTAGAAGTGATTGTTAATGCCTATGTAGTTTAATCCGATTGTTATTGTGAATGCAGATGTGTTTAATGCAGTTAGAGTGATTATTTAATGCCTATGTGTTTAATCCAGTTAGAGTGATTGTGAATGCCTATGTGTTTTCAACCCCGTTAGAGTGATTGTGAATGCAGATGTGTTGAATCCAGTTAGAGTGATTGTTAATGCCCTATGTGTTTAATCCAGTTCCAGGAGTGATTGACAATGCAGATGTAGTCGTCAGTTAGAGTGATTGGTGTTTTCATGGTTTAATCAGTTAGAGTGATTGTTAATGACAGCCCTAACTGGAGTAAACCAGTTAGGCATTAAAATGACACTCTAACTAGGTGATTGAAACACATAGGCTGTTAACAATCACTCTAACTGGATTAAACACATAGGCGTGTGTCACTCTACCTGATTAAACACAGGCATTAACAATCACTCTAACTGGATTAAAACACATAGGCATTAATAATCACTCTACCTGAGTTTTCAAAACGAGGTTGAACACGAAGGTCAATAACAATCACTCTAGCTGAATAAATACATCTGCATTTAATCACTCTAACTGGATTAAACACATAGGCTGTCATTAACAATCACTCTATGTGTTTAATCCAGTTAGAGTGATTGTAAATGACAGCCTATGTGTTTATTCCAGCTAGAGTGATTGTTATTGACAGCCTAAGTGTTTAATCCAGGTAGAGTGATTGTTAATGCCTATGTGTTTAATCCAGTTAGAGTGATTGTTAATGACAGCCTAACTGGAGTAAACACAGCCTAACTGGAGTAAACACAGCCTAACTGGAGTAAACACATAGGCATTAACAATCACTCTAACTGGATTAAACACATAGGCATTAACAATCACTCTAACTGGATTAAACACATATGTATTAACAATCACTCTAACTGGATTAAGCACATTGTGACAATACAGAGGCGGATGCAAGATGCAAGCAACGATGGTTTAATGAATACAATTTACATCAGCAACAGGACAGACAGACTGTACTCAGGACGGAATCCGACCCAGGGACTAGGGCGCTGCTTCGGGATGATAGTGCTGGAGAAATCCACGGGACATGTGTCCGGATGGGAAGGAAGGAGCACAGCAGATAATCCACACAAGGGGCGAGATGAGCATTGACACACTACACAACTCAGGGAAGTAAGCACAACCTCAGGAAGTAACAACGATCTGACAACAAGAAACACTGGATTACAGAACATATAAAGGGAAGATAAGGTGGTTCCAGCTGGCGCATAATCAGGCCGAGATTGGGGACCACGCCTACACAAACACGGAGAGAGAGAGAGAGAGAGAGAGAGAGAGAGAAAGAGAGAGGGAGGCAGTGGATTCATGAACCGTGTGATTACTTCTAGAATGCCTCTTGGCGTTCCCAGGCTTAACGACTCTGTCGACAAATCATCGATAAGGGAGTGATCCAGAATGTCCCCTAGCAGGTACCCAACTTCTCCCTCCGGGTCAGAATCCTCCCAGTCCACCAGGTACTGGAATCCGCGCCTCCCCTCTAGAGTCAAAATACGATTGACAGAAAAGGTGGGTCCCCCATCACAAGCCGTGGCGGCGGGGAACCGGGACCGGCGGGTTAATGCGTGCCTGAAACACAGGTTTTATTTTTCTTAGACAAGGTATGAAAGGTAGGATGAATTCTCCTATATGGGAGGAAGCTGGAGCGGACCGCCACGGACTAATGATCCTGGTGACTCTGAACGGCCATAAATTTAGGCAAGCTTGTTGAAACGGATCGGAGTGGAATGTTTTTAGTAGAAAGCCACACTCTTTGGCCAACGACGTATACCGGAGGCTTCGACCGTGGCGATCGGCCTTAGCCTCCTTGTGCGCGCCCCCCACCCGGAGAAAGAGTCTCACGGGCTCTGCTCCATGCGTGACGGCACCTCTGGATGAAAGCGTGAGCCGGGGAACAGTGACCTTGGACTCCGTACTGGGAAAGATAGGTGGCTGGTAACCTAAACTACACTCAAACGGAGAGAGACCCGTGGCTGCCACTGGCAACGAATTGTGAGCGTACTCAACCATAGAGAGTTGTTGACTCCAGGAAGAGGGATTCTTAGAAACCAAACATCGTAACACTCTCCAAATCTTGGTTGGCCCTCTCCGTTTGACCGTTGCTCTGGGGATGAAACCCTGAAGACAGGCTGACACTAAGCTCCCAGTAACCTACAAAACTCTTGCCAAAACTTGGACACAAATTGGGGCCCCTGTCAGAAACTACGTCCATCGGCAGGCCATGTAAGCGAAAGACGTGATCCACGACAGTTACCGCTGTCTCCTTGGCAGATGGTAATTTAGGCAAGGGAATAAAATGAGCCACCTTCGAGAACCGGTCCACCACGGTCAAAACAATGGGTCTTGCCCTGGGAGGGTGGAAGGCCGGTAACAAAATCTAGCGCGATGTGGGACCAGGGTCTCGAAGGGACCGACAGCGGTTGGAGTAACCCATCTGGGGCCGATTAGAAGTCTTCCCAGTGGCTGCGGCAGGCAAGCCAGACGAAACTGTGGAATGTCACTGAGCCATCAGTGGCCACCAAAGCGTTGCTTAACCAAAAAAGCTAGTGCGGCTGACTCACGGATGACACGCTCCCCGTTGGAGCAATGCCCCACCGAACATCGGACCGATACCCCACTCCCGGCACAAACAACCGATTAGGCGGGCAACCGGGCGAGGCGTACCCTTCTAAGGCCGTTTTGACCACCAGGTTCAGCCTCCCATGTGAGTGGAGGACCACTAGGGGTCCCGGGTAGGGATGCACTCGAAGTGGATGGGCGTGCCTGGAATGGTCAAAATGCGAGAAAGGGAATCGGGTTTGACATTCTTGGAACCCGGGCGTCTAGAGAGAGAGAGGTCAAACGTCCGAAAAGAGTGCCCACCGCGCCTGCCTGGTTGAGTCATGGCGGTTCTGATATATCAAATTCTTTTGATCGGTCCAAACTATAAAAGGTACCCCGACCTCCCAACCAATGGCGCCATTCCTCCAGTGCTAACTTCACTGCCAACAACTCTCTGTTAATGTCGTAGTTATGCTCCAGAGATAACCGATGGGAAAGGAACGCTCAAGGGTGCATCTGTCGTCAGAAGAGGAACGTTGGGTGCATCGAGACCCAGCCCCCACCTCTTACGTCCACCTCCACCACGAACTGACGCTGAGGATCGGACAGGAGAGGGATGGGAGTCAAACAAAGCGGCTCTTGAGTTTGGCTTAATGCAGCCTGGCTGTATCGAACCACCTGAACGTCACTCTCTGGGGGAGGTTAAGGCGGTAAGAGAGCGATTATTCACTAAAGTTGCAATCCAACGCCTGTGAATTAAGGGTCCAGAAACCTCTGTAGGGCCTTACGGGAATCTGGGGTTGAAGCAATCCACCACAGCCTTAACCTTTATGTTTAGATCCATGCTAATGATCTTTCCAGTCGAGACGATGTAACCCAGAATGCAACGGATTGTGCACAGGCCTATTCGTCTTGCACGTGTCCATTCTCCAACAAACCTCTGGAAGCACTCGTCTGACGTGCTGAACGTGTTCCTGGAGAGAAGAAGAAAATCAAAAGTGTCATCCAGGTAAACATATATGAACTGACCAATCATATCTCTCAGCACTGGCCATTGACCAGTGCCTGGAAACCGCTGGGGAGTTGGATAGCCCAAAGGCATGGCCCAAATATTCGGCGTTCTGGGGGTGTTAAAAGCGGTCTTCCATTTGTCCCCCCTTATGCGAACCAAATGATGGTGCATTAAATAAATCAACTTATTGAACACGGATGCTCCTGTAACCTTTTCAAAGGCTGAGGACATCAACGGTAAGGATAGGTACTCTTCACTGTAATCAACGCAAGGGCAGAGATCCGTCCTTCTTCCCACAAAGAAGAACCCGCCCCAGCTGGAGAAGAGGAAGGACGAATGAATCCAGATGCCAGAGAATCCCAGAGATGTATCTCTCCATAGCCTCCCTCTCCGGAACAGAGAGTGAATATAACTTGCCTTTAAGAGGCGGAGACTCACCTGGCAATAATTCTATTGCACAGTCATAGGACGATGCGGGAGGAAGAGAAGCAGCACGGGACACTGAACACCTCCTTCAGGTCAAGGTATTCAACGGGCACGTTCGACAAATCCACTGCCTCCTAGAAACACAGAACAGACACCACACAGAACAAGCAGACACTCAACAGGGACTCAAGACACTTGTTACTCCACATACGGATATAGATTTATGAACCCAGTCAACTCTGGGGTTGTGTTGATAGAGCTAAAGTGCCTGAACTAATGGTAAGGGGTGAGTCCATGAGTAAAAATGATAGTGTCTCAGTGTGATTGCCAGAAGTGATGAGTGTGATAGGTTCAGTGGTGGAGAAATGTTGGGGGAGTTCTTGACCATTGAGAGCGTTGACGGATATCTTGTGCGTGGAGTGAGTTGATAGGAATCTGGAGTTGTGAGCGAGCTTGGTGTCCATGAAATTACCCTCTGCTCCTGAGTCCATTAAGGCTTGGTGTCGTGAGTGTGGGTGGCGCATCTTAATCTTAACCTGAAAAGAGTGGATGATGAGGAGTCTTCTCTGTGGTGACACCACCCGATAGTAGCCTCATGCTTACTACCGGGCCATCTTTACCGGGCAGGAGGGATAAATGGCCCGCTCTACCACAGTAGAGACAGAGTCCTTGGGATCTCCGCCTCCCTTCTCTCGAGAGAGGCGAGCTCTCCCAGATGCATGGGTTCGTGAGCGGAGGCTGAACTGGTCGTGTTCCCCGCTGGCATGCCAGCCCGTGTCGTTATATGGTCTGTTAGGCATGCTCGGCGGCCACGACTCAGACGAGCCGCCGACCCTCAAGGCTAGTTCCACTAGTCCATTTAAACCCTGGGAAGGTCCAGAACATAAATCTCCTTCTGATCCGGTCCTCCAGCCCATGCAGGAACATGTCCCACTGCGCTCCTCGTTCCACTGGGATACTCTGCGGCCAGAGTGCGGAATTGATGGAGTATTCGGATACGGAACGGTCTCCTTGGCGAAGGTCAGCGAGTAGTCTGGCCGCCTCTACCCGCCACGGCCCGATCGAAACCCTTCTCATCTCCTCGGAGATTGTCTGGAAAGAGGTGCAGCATGGGTCCTGGGTTCGCCCACCGCTCCCAAAGAGCCGCTTTGCCTGATAGCAGTGTGAGTACGAATGCTACCTTAGACTGTTCACGGTTGAAGGTCCGTGGCTGCAACGAGGAATGCATGGAACATCTCGTAAGAAAAGTTCTGCAATAGTCAGGATCACCTGAATAACCCTCTGGTGTCGGTAGCCGTGGCTCTAGCTGGAAACCGCTCTGGCGGGGCGGGTTGAACTGCCGGTGTAGGTGGCGCAGCAGAACCCTCAGATGTTGTAATTGTTGGGTCAGCTGGGGATACCTGCGTGCGCAATGGCTTGTACTGCCCGACCTGTGCTGGAGACGTTCTCCTCTGTTGATCCATTCTCGTGATACTGCGGGAAATGAATTCGGTCAGACTCGTTGAACTCGCTGCATCCATGGTCTGGTCAGATCGTTCTGTGACAATACAGAGGCGGATGCAAGATGCAAGCAACGATGGTTTAATGAATACAATTTACATCAGCAACAGGACAGACAGACTGTACCAGACGGAACTGACCCAGGGACTAGGGCGCTCTTCCGGATGATAGTGTGCTGAGAAATCCACGTGGAGTGTGTCCGGATGGGAAGGAAGAGCACAGCAGATAATCCACACAAGGGCGGCGAGAGATGAGCACCTGACACACGACACAACCTCAGGGAAGCAAACGACACAACCTCAGGAAGTAACAACGATCTGACAACAAGAAACACTGGTTACAGAACATATAAAGGGAAGATATGGTTCCAGCTGGCGCAGATAATCAGGCCGAGATTGGGAACCACGCCACACAATCACGAGAGAGAGAGAGAGAGAGAGAGAGAGAGAGAGAGAGAGAGAG
>NW_025755690.1:0-7480 GCF_021184085.1 Oncorhynchus gorbuscha
TCCGGCCCGCGAGAAGGTTTTTTACGGCCCTGGGATGATCTTGATTTATTATTAGAACCGCCCGCAGACCGCAGCAAGCCGGCAGCCCGCAGATCTTTTACACGCACCAATACTACATTTCCCACAATGCAACGGTGACGCACCGAGCAGTAGGCTGCTTCATTTCAATATTTATTGGCACAGCAGTTGTCAGCATCACAGTAAAATTAAATGGCAAAACGGAAGGTGGACACTGAGAACCGGGGGTTTCAAACAAGGTGGGAGTCGGAGTATTTGTTCACGGAGGTAGCTGGAAAACCTGTGTGTCTTCTGTGTGGAGAAAGTGTGGCGGTACTGAGTATAATCTGAGACGACATTATGAAACGAAACACGCGGACAAAAACAAGAATATGGACATGGAACAAAGGCTACAAAAGGCAGAGGAATTAAAACGAGGCCTCAAATCTCGACAGGCTCTGTTCAAAAAAGCCAAATCACAAGGCCAGGCTGCTGTCAAGGCCAGTTTTATTTTGGCAGAAGAGATCGCTAAATCAGCCCGGCCATTTACGGAGGGGGATTTCATCAAAAACTGCATGATTAAAGTTTGTGACGAAGTTTGCCCAGAAAAAAGGCAACTCTTTTTAAATGTGAGTCTGAGCAGAAACTGTCATGCTGGTGAATGAGGACCCAAAAGCGACTTGGCGAAAACAGAGTATTTAATCCAGAATAAACTTTACAAAACAAAAAGCATAATACTACACGTAAAGACGAGAACAGACTGGAGACTTGATCGAGAACTGCAGGTTGCCTCGGGAAGGCACTTGAACCTAGCAGACTCAGACACCTGCTCACCACGCAGCATCTGAGGGAAACACGACACGACAGGGCAAAACATAGACACAGCACGGTGAATTATAAATGAGGATCCGACAGGGCAGGTACGGGAAACAAGGAGAGAAATAGGGACTCTAATCAGGGAAAAGGATCGGGAACAGGTGTGGGAAGACTAAATGATGATTAGGGGAATAGGAACAGCTGGGAGCAGGAACGGAACGATAGAGAGAAGAGAGAGCGAGAGAGTGAGAGAGGGAGGGGGAGAGAGAGGGATAGAAAGAGGGAAAGAACCTAATAAGACCAGCAGAGGGAAACTAATAGAATGGGAAGCACAGGGACAAGACATGATAATAAATGACAAAACATGACAGTACCCCCCACTCACCGAGCGCTCCTGGCGCACTCGAGGAGGAATCCTGGCGGCAACGGAGGAAATCATCAATGAGTGAACGGTCCAGCACGCCCCGAGACGGAACCCAACTCCTCTCCTCAGGACCGTAACCCTCCCAATCCACTAAGTATTGGTGACCCCGTCCCCGAGAACGCATGTCCATGATCTTATGTACCTTGTAAATAGGTGCGCTCGACAAGGACGGGAGGGGGGAGGGAAGACGAACGGGGGTGCGAAGAAAGGGCTTAACACAGGAGACATGGAAGACAGGATGGACGCGACGAAGATGTCGCGGAAGAAGCAGTCGCACAGCGACAGGATTGACGACCTGGGAGACACGGAACGGACCAATGAACCGCGGAGTCAACTTACGAGAAGCTGTCGTAAGAGGAAGGTTGCGAGTGGAAAGCCACACTCTCTGGCCGCAACAATACCTAGGACTCTTAATCCTGCGTTTATTGGCGGCTCTCACAGTCTGTGCCCTGTAGCGGCAAAGTGCAGACCTCACCCTCCTCCAGGTGCGCTCACAACGTTGGACAAACGCTGAGCGGAGGGAACGCTGACTCGGCAAGCTGGGAAGAGAATAGAGGAGGCTGGTAACCCAGACTACTCTGAAACGGAGATAACCCGGTAGCAGACGAAGGAAGCGAGTTGTGAGCGTATTCTGCCCAGGGGAGCTGTTCTGCCCAAGACGCAGGGTTTCTGAAAGAAAGGCTGCGTAGTATGCGACCAATCGTCTGATTGGCCCTCTCTGCTTGACCGTTAGACTGGGGATGAAACCCGGAAGAGAGACTGACGGACGCACCAATCAAACGACAGAACTCCCTCCAAAATTGTGACGTGAATTGCGGGCCTCTGTCTGAAACGGCGTCTAACGGGAGGCCATGAATTCTGAACACATTCTCGATAATGATTTGTGCCGTCTCCTTAGCGGAAGGAAGTTTAGCGAGGGGAATGAAATGTGCCGCCTTAGAGAACCTATCGACAACCGTAAGAATCACAGTCTTCCCCGCAGACAAAGGCAGACCGGTAATGAAGTCTAGGGCGATGTGAGACCATGGTCGAGAAGGAATGGGGAGCGGTCTGAGACGACCGGCAGGAGGAGAGTTACCCGACTTAGTCTGCGCGCAGTCCGAACAAGCAGCCACGAAACGGCGCGTGTCACGCTCCTGAGTCGGCCACCAAAATCGCTGGCGAATAGACGCAAGAGTGCCTCGAACACCGGGATGACCAGCTAACTTGGCAGAGTGAGCCCACTGAAGAACAGCCAGACGAGTGGAAACAGGAACGAAAAGGAGGTTACTAGGACAAGCGCGCGGCGACGCAGTGTGCGTGAGTGCTTGCTTAACCTGTCTTTCAATTCCCCAGACTGTCAACCCGACAACACGCCCATAAGGAAGAATCCCCTCGGGATCAGTAGAAGCCACAGAAGAACTAAACAGACGGGATAAGGCATCAGGCTTGGTGTTCTTGCTACCCGGACGGTAAGAAATCACAAACTCGAAACGAGCGAAAACAACGCCCAACGAGCTTGACGGGCATTAAGTCGTTTGGCAGAACGGATGTACTCAAGGTTCTTATGGTCTGTCCAAACGACAAAAGGAACGGTCGCCCCTCCAACCACTGTCGCCATTCGCCTAGGGCTAAGCGGATGGCGAGCAGTTCACGGTTACCCACATCATAGTTGCGCTCAGATGGCGACAGGCGATGAGAAAATAAGCGCAAGGATGAACCTTATCGTCAGACTGGAAGCGCTGGGATAGAATGGCTCCCACGCCTACCTCTGAAGCATCAACCTCGACAATGAATTGTCTAGTGACGTCAGGAGTAACGAGGATAGGAGCGGACGTAAAACGTTCTTTTAGAAGATCAAAAGCTCCCTGGGCGGAACCGACCACTTAAAACACGTCTTGACAGAAGTAAGAGCTGTGAGAGGGGCAGCAACTTGACCGAAATTACGAATGAAACGCCGATAGAAATTAGCGAAACCTAAAAAGCGCTGCAACTCGACACGTGACCTTGGAACGGGCCAATCACTGACAGCTTGGACCTTAGCGGAATCCATCTGAATGCCTTCAGCGGAAATAACGGAACCGAGAAAAGTAACGGAGGAGACATGAAAAGAGCACTTCTCAGCCTTTACGTAGAGACAATTCTCTAAAAGGCGCTGTAGAACACGTCGAACGTGCTGAACATGAATCTCGAGTGACGGTGAAAAATCAGGATATCGTCAAGATAGACAAAAACAAAGATGTTCAGCATGTCTCTCAGAACATCATTAACTAATGCCTGAAAAACAGCTGGCGCATTGGCGAGACCAAACGGCAGAACCCGGTACTCAAAATGCCCTAACGGAGTGTTAAACGCCGTTTTCCACTCGGCCCCCTCTCTGATGCGCACGAGATGGTAAGCGTTACGAAGGTCCAACTTAGTAAAGCACCTGGCTCCCTGCAGAATCTCGAAGGCTGATGACATAAGGGGGAAGCGGATAACGATTCTTAACCGTTATGTCATTCAGCCTCGATAATCCACGCAGGGGCGCAGAGTACCGTCCTTCTTCTTAACAAAAAGAACCCCGCCCGGCCGGAGAGGAAGAAGGCACTATGGTACCGGCGCCAAGAGACACAGATAAATAATCCTCGAGAGCCTTACGTTCGGGAGCCGACAGAGAGTATAGTCTACCCCGAGGAGGAGTGGTCCCCGGAAGGAGATCAATACTACAATCATACGACCGGTGAGGAGGAAGGGAGTTGGCTCGGGACCGACTGAAGACCGTGCGCAGATCATGATATTCCTCCGGCACTCCTGTCAAATCGCCAGGTTCCTCCTGAGAAGTGGGGACAGAAGAAATGGGAGGGATGGCAGACATTAAGCACTTCACATGACAAGATACGTTCCAGGATAGGATAGAATTACAAGACCAATTAATAGAAGGATTATGACATACTAGCCAGGGATGACCCAAAACAACAGGTGTGAAAGGTGAACGAAAAATCAAAAAGAAATAGTCTCACTGTGGTTACCAGATACTGTGAGAGTTAAAGGTAGTGTCTCAAATTTGATACTGGGAAGATGACTACCATCTAAGGCAAACATGGGCGTAGGCTTGTCTAACTGTCTGAAAGGAATGTTATGTTTCCGAACCCATGCTTCGTCCATGAAACAACCCTCAGCCCCAGAGTCAATCAAGGCACTGCATGTAGCACCCGAACCGGTCCAGCGTAGATGGACCGACATAGTAGTACAAGATCTAGATGAAGAGACCTGAGTAGTAGCGCTCACCAGTAGCCCTCCGCTTACTGATGGGCTCTGGCCTCTTACTGGACATGAATTAACAAAATGTCCATCAAATCCGCAATAGAGGCACAGGCGGTTGGTGATCCTCCGTTCCCTCTCCTTAGTCGAGATGCGAATCCCTCCCAGCTGCATGGGCTCAGTCTCAGAGCCAGAGGAGGGAGATGGTTGCGATGCGGAGCAGGGAAACACCGTTGATGCGAGCTCTCTTCCACGAGCCTGGTGACGAAGATCTACCCGTCGTTCTATGCGGATGGCGAGAGCAATCAAAGAGTCCACACTGGAAGGAACCTCCCGAGAGAGAATCTCATCTTTGACCACTGTGTGGAGTCCTCCAGAAAACGAGCGAGCAGCGCCGGCTCGTTCCAGTCACTAGAGGCAGCAAGAGTACGAAACTCTATAGAGTAATCCGTTATGGATCGATCACCTTGGCATAGGGAAGCCAGGACCCTAGAAGCCTCCCCACCAAAAACTGAACGGTCAAAAACCCGAATCATCTCCTCTTTAAAGTTCTGGTAATTGTTAGAACAATCAGCCCTTGCCTCCCAGATAGCTGTGCCCCACTCTCGGGCCCGGCCAGTAAGGAGTGAAATGACGTAAGCAACCCGAGCTCTCTCTAGAGTATGTGTTGGGTTGAGAGAGAACACAATCTCACACTGGGTGAGAAAGGAGCGGCACTCAGTGGGCTGCCCGGAGTAGCAAGGTGGGTTATTAACCCTAGGTTCTGGAGGCTCGGCAGGCCAGGAAGTAACAGGTGGCACGAGACGAAGACTCTGGAACTGTCCAGAGAGGTCGGAAACCTGAGCGGCCAGGTTCTCCACGGCATGGCGAGCAGCAGACAATTCCTGCTCGTGTCTGCCGAGCATGGCTCCTTGGATCTCGACGGCAGTGTTACGAGCGTCTGTAGTCGCTGGGTCCATTCCTCGGTCGGATCCTTCTGTCATGCTGGTGAATGAGGACCCAAAAGCGACTTGGCGAAAACAGAGTATTTAATCCAGAATAAACTTTACAAAACAAAAAGCATAATACTACACGTAAAGACGAGAACAGACTGGAGACTTGATCGAGAACTGCAGGTTGCCTCGGGAAGGCACTTGAACCTAGCAGACTCAGACACCTGCTCACCACGCAGCATCTGAGGGAAACACGACACGACAGGGCAAAACATAGACACAGCACGGTGAATTATAAATGAGGATCCGACAGGGCAGGTACGGGAAACAAGGAGAGAAATAGGGACTCTAATCAGGGAAAAGGATCGGGAACAGGTGTGGGAAGACTAAATGATGATTAGGGGAATAGGAACAGCTGGGAGCAGGAACGGAACGATAGAGAGAAGAGAGAGCGAGAGAGTGAGAGAGGGAGGGGGAGAGAGAGGGATAGAAAGAGGGAAAGAACCTAATAAGACCAGCAGAGGGAAACTAATAGAATGGGAAGCACAGGGATGACAAAACATGACAGAAACACCATTGCCAGAGAGTAGACCAGTTGTCCATCAATCTAAAAGAGCAGCTTGTCAGAAAAAGGGAAAAGATTTCATTGCATATTCCTTGGCTGTGGATGAGAGCACCGACATTTCTGACATTGCCCAGTTGTCAATTTTCATCCCGGAGTGGACTCCAGCCTAAGCGTGACAGAAAGTTTTTGGCTTTACGTCCTATGCATGGCACAACTACGGGGCATGATTTGTATGAAGAGGTGTCAAGATGTGTAAATGAGATGGAATGCTTTGGGAAAACTCGTGGGTTTGACAATGCAACGGAGCACCTGCGATGTGTGGACACAGGAGCGGACTGGTGGGGAAGATACGGGAAAGATGCAAGAGGAAAACGCGACAGGTGAGCTGACAGCTTATCATTGTATCATACACCAGACCGGAGTATTTGTTCACGGTAAAGCCTTGAAAATGGAGCATGTAATGAGCATCATCACGCGCACAGTTAACTTTATCAGAGCCAAAGGTTTGAATCACCGCCAGTTCAAGGCATTTCTGACGGAGTTAGAAACGGAGCATGGTGATTTGCCTTATCACACAGAGGTGCAATGGCTAAGCCAGGGAAAGGTGCTTCAAAGATGTTTCGAGCTTCGTGAGGAGATTTGTCTGTTCTTGGACAGCAAAGGGAAAGACACAACACAACTCCGAGACGAAATGTTTCTGTGTGAAATGCGCATCCAGGCTGCTCAAGCGCATCCAGGCTGCTCAAACGTTGTCTATGTTTGGCAGCACATACCTGTGTGAACAACTGTTTTCTTTGATGAACTTGAACAAAACATCACACAGAAGTCGACTTACTGCTGAACACCTCCACTCAATTCTGAGGATTTCCTCAGCTCAGAGCCTTACCCCGAACATTGATGAACTTGTGGAAAAGATGGGACACCACCAAGTATCACCCTCAACCTCAAACAAGTGAACATTACTGTGCAATCACATATTTAGAGTTTTTACTCAGTTCAAGTTTAAAAGTTAAAGTTTAATATTTGTTTTCACTGCATGTTACTTCTCCTTAACAAAGTGTTGTTTTTGATTAATAGATTTTTGCACTTTATTTTATTGTATTTCAATCCAATTATATTTTAAAAATATTTCAGTTGAGTGGATGATAGAAAATTGCTATTATTGTTTTTTTCTTTGAAGTAAATTTAGCCCACTTTTGCTAAAATAGAAAATATAGGCTACTGATGGTGCCTTGAATACCGGTTTCTTTCATTTAATGTTCATGTTATGGGGATTTTTATATAAAGGAAATTTGTCTTTTGTGTCTGTTGAAAATTAAAGATTACTGACAGAGCCATAAGAAAATATTGCTTTATTTATCTGATCATATTGGAATATATTTGTTAGGTTTTCAGTAGGTTCAATTAGGTTCACTAGACTATATGCGTCATTTAAAAATTTTTCAATGAACATTCGAACAGTCCGGCCCTCGGCTTGTAGCTAAATTTTTTATTTGGCCCTCCGTCCATTTGACTTTGACACCC
>NW_025755691.1:0-7476 GCF_021184085.1 Oncorhynchus gorbuscha
TTCCGGTTCCGGTTGGAGCGAGTGATCGCATCTGCCGTCGCTCCAACGGGTAGTATAACTTTTTCATTATATTTCATTATGTTTCATTATATCACAACGGTTTGATTTGTCTTATCTTAGCAATTTCTTCTCAGCTAGCTACATAGCCGTCTTTGTATCAAAGATAATTGCGTAATTATCGTATTTCGCCGTCCTAACGTAGTCTTCACTAGCCAGCTATTGCGTCCACTGATTAGCTGCACTGGAGAAACTATTACACTCAACTGAACGACTTGATTAGTTTAGTGTTAGCTAGCTACATAGCTGTCTTTGCTGTCTTCGTATCATCGTATCCAAGATAATTGTGTTGTTTAGGTTTAGAGTGTGTAGTCTTAGAGTGATTATCTTAATTTACCGAGGTTAGCTAGCCAGCTATTTGTCGTCACTTAACGTAGGTGACTCTGCTAGCTAGCCAACAGCTAGCCAACGCTAGCCAACGTCTTCTGTATAGAACTCAACTACCCGGTCGCATTCACAGGTTGTATCACATTTTCACTTCATTTCATTACAGTACAACGGTTTGATTTGTTTGATCGTAGCTAGCTACTTAGCTAGCTACATAGCCGTCTTTGTATCAAAGATAATTGTGTAGTCTAGAGCGATTTTCTAGGTTCGCTAGCCATCTATTGTCGTTCTTTTAACGCAACGTAACGTAAACAACACTGCTAGCTAGCCTGCTAGCCCCCGAATAGCAACACTGCAGAAACTATTACACTCAACGGAACGACTTGATTAGTGTAGTGTCAACAACGCACCCACTGCCAGCTGGCCTACTTCAGCAGTACTGTATCATTTTAATCATTTTAGTCAATAAGATTCTTGCTACGTAGCTTAACTTTCTGAACATTCGAGACGTGTAGTCCACTTGTCATTCCAATCTCCTTTGCATTAGCGTAGCCTCTTCTGTAGCCTGTCAACTATGTGTCTGTTTATCCCTGTTCTCTCCTCTCTGCACAGACCATACAAACGCTCCTCACCGCGTGGCCGCGGCCACCCTACTCTGGTGGTCCCAGCGCGCACGACCCACGTGGAGTTCCAGGTCTCCGGTAGCCTCTGGAACTGCCAATCTGCGGTCAACAAGGCAGAGTTCATCTCAGCCTATGCCTCCCTCCAGTCCCTCGACTTCTTGGCACTGACGGAAACATGGATCACCACAGACAACACTGCTACTCCTACTGCTCTCTCTTCGTCCGCCCACGTGTTCTCGCACACCCCGAGAGCGTCTGGTCAGCGGGGTGGTGGCACCGGGATCCTCATCTCTCCCAAGTGGTCATTCTCTCTTTCTCCCCTTACCCATCTGTCTATCGCCTCCTTTGAATTCCATGCTGTCACAGTTACTAGCCCTTTCAAGCTTAACATCCTTATCATTTATCGCCCTCCAGGTTCCCTCGGGAGAGTTCATCAATGAGCTTGATGCCTTGATAAGCTCCTTTCCTGAGGACGGCTCACCTCTCACAGTTCTGGGCGACTTTAACCTCCCCACGTCTACCTTTGACTCTTTCCTCTCTGCCTCCTTCTTTCCACTCCTCTCCTCTTTTGACCTCACCCTCTCACCTTCCCCCCCTACTCACAAGGCAGGCAATACGCTCGACCTCATCTTTACTAGATGCTGTTCTTCCACTAACCTCACTGCAACTCCCCTCCAAGTCTCCGACCACTGCCTTGTATCCTTTTCCCTCTCGCTCTCATCCAACACCTCCCACACTGCCCCTACTCGGATGGTATCGCGCCGTCCCAACCTTCGCTCTCTCTCCCCCGCTACTCTCTCCTCTTCCATCCTATCATCTCTTCCCTCCGCTCAAACCTTCTCCCACCTATCTCCTGATTCTGCCTCCTCAACCCTCCTCTCCTCCCTCTCTGCATCCCTTGACTCTCTATGTCCCCTATCCTCCAGGCCGGCTCGGTCCTCCCCTCCCGCTCCGTGGCTCGATGACTCATTGCGAGCTCACAGAACAGGGCTCCGGGCAGCCGAGCGGAAATGGAGGAAAACTCGCCTCCCTGCGGACCTGGCATCCTTTCACTCCCTCCTCTCTACATTTTCCTCCTCTGTCTCTGCTGCTAAAGCCACTTTCTACCACGCTAAATTCCAAGCATCTGCCTCTAACCCTAGGAAGCTCTTTGCCACCTTCTCCTCCCTCCTGAATCCTCCGCCCCCTCCCCCCTCCTCCCTCTCTGCAGATGACTTCGTCAACCATTTTGAAAAGAAGGTCGACGACATCCGATCCTCGTTTGCTAAGTCAAACGACACCGCTGGTTCTGCTCACACTGCCCTACCCTGTGCTCTGACCTCTTTCTCCCCTCTCTCTCCAGATGAAATCTCGCGTCTTGTGACGGCCGGCCGCCCAACAACCTGCCCGCTTGACCCTATCCCCTCCTCTCTTCTCCAGACCATTTCCGGAGACCTTCTCCCTTACCTCACCTCGCTCATCAACTCATCCCTGACCGTTGGCTACGTCCCTTCCGTCTTCAAGAGAGCGAGAGTTGCACCCCTTCTGAAAAAACCTACACTCGATCCCTCCGATGTCAACAATTACAGACCAGTATCCCTTCTTTCTTTTCTCTCCAAAACTCTTGAACGTGCCGTCCTTGGCCAGCTCTCCCGCTATCTCTCTCTGAATGACCTTCTTGATCCAAATCAGTCAGGTTTCAAGACTAGTCATTCAACTGAGACTGCTCTCCCTCTGTATCACGGAGGCGCTCCGCACTGCTAAAGCTAACTCTCTCTCCTCTGCTCTCATCCTTCTTGATCTATCGGCTGCCTTCGATACTGTGAACCATCAGATCCTCCTCTCCACCCTCTCCGAGTTGGGCATCTCCGGCGCGGCCCACGCTTGGTTGCGTCCTACCTGACAGGTCGCTCCTACCAGGTGGCGTGGCGAGAATCTGTCTCCTCACCACGCGCTCTCACCACTGGTGTCCCCCAGGGCTCTGTTCTTGGCCCTCTCCTATTCTCGCTATACACCAAGTCACTTGGCTCTGTCATAACCTCACATGGTCTCTCTTATCATTGCTATGCAGACGACACACAATTAATCTTCTCCTTTCCCCCTTCTGATGACCAGGTGGCGAATCGCATCTCTGCATGTCTGGCAGACATATCAGTGTGGATGACGGATCACCACCTCAAGCTGAACCTCGGCAAGACGGAGCTGCTCTTCCTCCCGGGGAAGGACTGCCCGTTCCATGATCTCGCCATCACGGTTGACAACTCCATTGTGTCCTCCTCCCAGAGCGCCAAGAACCCTGTCGTTCTCAACTAACATCAAGGCGGTGGCCCGTTCCTGTAGGTTCATGCTCTACAACATCCGCAGAGTACGACCCTGCCTCACACAGGAAGCGGCGCAGGTCCTAATCCAGGCACTTGTCATCTCCCGTCTGGATTACTGCAACTCGCTGTTGGCTGGGCTCCCTGCCTGTGCCATTAAACCCCTTCAACTCATCCAGAACGCCGCAGCCCGTCTGGTGTTCAACCTTCCCAAGTTCTCTCACGTCACCCCGCTCCTCCGTTCTCTCCACTGGCTTCCAGTTGAAGCTCGCATCCGCTACAAGACCATGGTGCTTGCCTACGGAGCTGTGAGGGGACGGCACCTCAGTACCTCCAGGCTCTGATCAGGCCCTACACCCAAACAAGGGCACTGCGTTCATCCACCTCTGGCCTGCTCGCCTCCCTACCACTGAGGAAGTACAGCTCCCGCTCAGCCCAGTCAAAACTGTTCGCTGCCCTGGCCCCCAATGGTGGAACAAACTCCCTCACGACGACAGGACAGCGGAGTCAATCACCACCTTCCGGAGACACCTGAAACCCCACCTCTTTAAGGAATACCTAGGATAGGTTAAGTAATCCCTCTCACCCCACCCCCTAAGTTTTAGATGCACTATTGTTAAGTGACTGTCCCACTGGATGTCATAAGGTGAATGCACCAATTTGTAAGTCGCTCTGGATAAGAGCGTCTGCTATATGACTTAAATGTAAATGTAAATGTACCAGGAGGACCGATACAATGGTTGGTTGGGGGTGACCCGACACGGCAGAAACAGGCTAGCTGACCCGACACGGCAGAAACAGGCTAGCTGACCCGACACGGCAGAAACAGGCTAGCTGACCCGACACGGCAGAAACAGGCTAGCTGACCCGACACGGCAGAAACAGGCTAGCTGACCCGACACGGCAGAAACAGGCTAGCTGACCCGACCACGGCAGAAACAGGCTAGCTGACCAGACACGGCAGAAACAGGCTAGCTGACCCGACACGGCAGAAACAGGCTAGCTGACCCGACACGGCAGAAACAGGCTAGACTCCCTCTCATTCTCCCTCCGGTCTCCCCTCATTCTCCCTCCGGTCTCCCCTCATTCTCCCTCCGGTCTCCCCTCATTCCCCCTCCGGTCTCCCCTCATTCCCCTCCGGTCTCCCCTCATTCCCCTCCGGTCTCCCCTCATTCCCCTCCGGTCTCCCCTCATTCCCCCTCCGGTCTCCCTCATTCCCCCTCCGGTCTCCCCTCATTCCCCCTCCGGTCTCCCTCATCCCCCTCCGGTCTCCCCTCATTCCCCCTCCGGTCTCCCCTCATCCCCCTCCGGTCTCCCCTCATCCCCCTCCGGTCTCCCCTCATTCCCCCTCCGGTCTCCCCTCATTCCCCCTCCGGTCTCCCCTCATTCCCCCTCCGGTCTCCCCTCATTCCCCCTCCGGTCTCCCCTCATTCTCCCTCCGGTCTCCCCTCATTCTCCCTCCGTCTCCATTCTCATTTATCTGCCAGCTGTAGGGTTAATGGAAGTCTCCGGAACAGGCCTGAACACAACCCAGAGAGGGTGCATACACACACACACACTTTCTACCATCTATCCAACCCCACCTCATTCTCTTGTCATTGATCCTTTAGTCGATCCTCACTTTAACACACCCCTGTGTATGTGTGTGTGATAAGACAGGGCAGTGAACGCTACTTATTTTTATTTAACTAGGCAAGTCCGTTAAGAACATATTCTTATTTATAATGACAGCGTACCAAAAGGCATCCTGAAGGGACAGGGGGCATGGATTGTTTTAAATTATAATAAAAAATAAATTACGTATAAATATAGGACAACACACACATCACAACAAGAGACAACATTACATAAAGAGAGACCTAAGACAACATAGCAAGGCAGCAACACATGACAACACAGCATGGTAGCAACACAACATGGTACAAAGATTATTGGGCACCGACAACAGCACAAAGGGCAAGAAGGTAGAGACAACAATACATCACGCAAAGCAGCCACAACTATCAGTGTCCATGATTGAGTAAATAAAACTGTCCCGTTTGAGTGTTTGTTGCAGCTAGTTCCAGTCGCAAGCTGCAGCGAACTGAAAAGAGGAGCGACCCAGGGATGTGTGTGCTTTGGGGACCTTTAACAGAATGTGACTGGCAGAATGGGTGTTGTATGTGGAGGATGACGGCTGCAGTAGATATCTCAGATAGGAGGGAGTGAGGCCTAAGAGGGTTTTATAAATAAGCATCAACCAGTGGGTCTTGCGACAGGTATACAGAGATGACCAGTTTACAGAGGAGTACAGAGTGCAGTGATGTGTCCTATAAGGAGCATTGGTGGAACATCTGATGGCCGAATGGTAAAGAACATCTAGCCACTCGAGAGCAGCCTTACCTGCCAATCTATAAATTACGTCTAGCATGGGTAGGATGGTCATCTGAATCAAGGTTAGATTGGCAGTTGGGGTGAAAGAGGAGCAATTTACGATAGAGGAAACCAAGTCTAGATTTAACTTTAGCCTGCAGCTTTGATATGTGCTGAGAGAAGGACAGTGTTCTGTCTAGCAATACTCCCAAGTACTTGTATGAGGTGAGTACCTCAAGCTCTAAACCCTCAGAGGTAGTAATCACCTGAGGGGAGAGGGGCATTCTTCTTACCAAACCACATGACCCTGTTGTGAATTAACAGCTGTATATTTGGACCGGAGACAGCATGATGGGGATTTACACATAGCAAGTCATCTAGTCACATGCCAATCAGTGTACTGTATGTGTTTAGCTTGAGAATATGTGGCTCACATTACATATCATGCACACTAGTGGTGTAATGTACTTAGGTAGTACATTAAATATTTTTACTGCCTCTGATCTGGTGGACTCACTAAACACAGAACATCCCTGGTCATCCCTACTGCCTCTGATCTGGAGGACTCACTAAACACAGAACATCCCTGGTCATCCCTACTGCCTCTGGTCTGGCAGACTCACTAAACACAGAACATCCCTGGTCATCCCTACTGCCTCTGATCTGGTGGACTCACTAAACACAGAACATCCCTGGTCATCCCTACTGCCTCTGATCTGGAGGACTCACTAAACACAGAACATCCCTGGTCATCCCTACTGCCTCTGGTCTGGCAGACTCACTAAACACAGAACATCCCTGGTCATCCCTACTGCCTCTGATCTGGAGGACTCACTAAACACAGAACATCCCTGGTCATCCCTACTGCCTCTGGTCTGGAGGACTCACTAAACACAGAACATCCCTGGTCATCCCTACTGTCTCTGGTCTGGCAGACTCACTAAACAGAGAACATCCCTGGTCATCCCTACTGTCTCTGATCTGGAGGACTCACTAAACACAGAACATCCCTGGTCATCCCTCACGGTCTCTGATCTGGAGGACTCACTAAACACAGAACATCCCTGGTCATCCCTACGGCCTCTGATCTGGAGGACTCACTAAACACAGAACATCCTGGTCATCCCTACTGCCTCTGATCTGGAGGACTCACTAAACACAGAACATCTCCTGGTCATCCCTGACTGCCTCTGGTCTGGTGGACTCACTAAACACAGAACATCCCTGGTCATCCCTACAGTCTCTAGATCTGGAGGACTTCACTAAACACAGAACATCCCTGGTCATCCCTACTGCCTCTGATCTGGCGGATTGACTAAACACATGCTTTGTTTGTAGATTATGCTTCGTTTGTAGATTTATGATTGATATCTGTACATTTAAAAATGTAATTTTTTATACTTTTACTTTTGATACTTCAGTATATGTAAAACCAAATCATTTTAGAGTTTCACTCAAGTAGTATTTTACTGGGTGACTTTCACTTTCACTTTTCTATTAAGGCATCTTTACTTTTACTCAAGAATTACAATTGGGTACTTTTCCACCCTGCATCCACACAGTGCTTATGACACCACAAACTCTTACAAACTCCATGTAACAGCACGTACACACCCACACTAGTCACTCTCTCCTCACTTATGTTGAGTTGCTCCTAGTGAACCCAGTTGACTCAGTGTGACAACAGACACACACCTGTGGCTTCTGGTCCGGTGCCTGCTGTTCCATGTCGGCCATCTTGGTGTTGAGTGTCTCACAGCATCGCTCTCCTGCTGCAGAGCTGATGGCTCTGCATCCTGCTCAGCCTGCACCAGGGCACC
>NW_025755692.1:0-7476 GCF_021184085.1 Oncorhynchus gorbuscha
TTCTAACAATACCAATTCAGAACTGGACAGGGAATATAAAATGCTTTGGAAGGAAGCCTGCTTGCCCATCTGTCCCCATCCATCCTGTCACTGTGGAGCAGGTGTGTCTCATGCCAGCAGCATACCACCCTGCATACCACTGCTGGTTTGCTTCTGAAGCTAAGCAGGGTTGGTCCTGGTCAGTACCTGGATGGGAGATCAGATGCTGCTGGAAGTGGTGTTGGAGGGCAGTAAGAGGCACTCTTTCCTCTGGTCTAAAAAATATCCCAATGCCCCAGGGCAGTGATTGGGGACACTGCCCTGTGTAGGGTGCTGTCTTTCGAATGTGACGTTGAACGGGTGTCCTGAATCTCTGAGGTCATTAAAGATCGCATGGCACTTATTGTAAGAGTAGGGCTGTTAACCCCGGTGTCCTGGCTAAATTCCCAATCTGTCCCTCAAACCATCACGGTCACCTAATAATCCCCATTTTACAATTGGCTCATTCATCTCCTGCAACTATTCCCCAGGTCATTGCTGTAAATGAGAACGTGGTCTCAGTCAACTTACCTGGTAAAATAACGGATAAATAAAAATACTAAAAAGATGTGTGAGTTACGATAGGTCTGATTTGAAGGCTCTCCCCCTTCATTGGGTTGTTTTGTTCTGTCTATTTGTATTGGCTAGTTTGGCCAGTTCCCTTTGTGAATGACCCTGCCTCAACCCTGAACTTTGACATCCCTGATGGATGGCTGCTGTGCCGAGGATAGTGGCGTGTGAGTATCCTTATTCCTCTGGATGAATGGACTGTAGCCGCCTCTCTTTCTATCATGAATCACAGTTATGAGAGATGGTTAGTCATGTTTGGGTTAAACTCAGTCCCTGTTCTCATCAATACAGTGGAGACCAGACATATGTGCCCATACCTTTCACCTATGTGGTTGTGTCTGCCTGTGCTGTGGGGTTAGTCAGCTCTTGTGTCTTGACATGCAGGTGTCATTTTCCTGACCATCACTTCACTCCATCTTCCTCTCTCTCTCTGTCTTCCTCTCTCTATCCCCCTCTGTCTTCCTCTTCCCATTCAGGGAAGCCAGGAGTGACAGATGCAATCATGATCATGGATGGAGAGGGACAGACATACACAATTTGGTATGTAGAGGCCAACTCTGACACACACACACGCGCACACACGCACACGCAGGATTTTATTTATTTTATTAGGGAAGTCAGTAAAGAACAAATTCTTATTTACAATGACGGCCTAGGAACAGTGGGTTAACTGCCTTGTTCAGGGGCAGAATGACAGATTTTTACCTTGTCAGCTCAGGGATTCGATCTGGTAACCTTTCGGTTACTGGCCCAACGCTCTAACCACTAGGCTACCTGCCACCCCTGCCGCCCATTTATTTTCCCTCTCTCCTCCTCTCTTTTCTCTTCCATCCCCATCTCTGTTACTCTCTCCTTCTCTCTTTCATATTCCATCCCTCTCTCCCTCTCTCCCTTACTCTCTCCTCCTCTCTTTTCTCTTCTATCCCCATCTCTGTTACTCTCTCCTTCTCTCTTTCATATTCCATCCCTCTCTCCCTCTCTCCCTTACTCTCTCCTCCTCTCTTTTCTCTTCCATCCCCATCTCTGTTACTCTCTCCTTCTCTCTTTCATATTCCATCCCTCTCTCCCTCTCTCCCTTACTCTCTCCTCCTCTCTTTTCTCTTCCATCCCCATCTCTGTTACTCTCTCCTTCTCTCTTTCATATTCCATCCCTCTCTCCCTCTCTCCCTTACTCTCTCCTCCTCTCTTTTCTCTTCCATCCCCATCTCTGTTACTCTCTCCTTCTCTCTTTCATATTCCATCCCTCTCTCCCTCTCTCCCTTACTCTCTCCTCCTCTCTTTTCTCTTCCATCCCCATCTCTGTTACTCTCTCCTTCTCTCTTTCATATTCCATCCCTCTCTCCCTCTCTCCCTTACTCTCTCCTCCTCTCTTTTCTCTTCTATCCCCATCTCTGTTACTCTCTCCTTCTCTCTTTCATATTCCATCCCTCTCTTCTCCCTCTCCCTTACTTCCTCTTCCTCCTTTCTTTTCTCTTCTATCCCCATCTCTGTTACTCTCTCCTTCTCTCTTTCATATTCCATCCCTCTCTCCCTCTCTCCCTTACTCTCTACCTCTCTCTTTCATATTCCATCCCTCTTCTCCCTCTCTCCCTTACTCTCTACCTTCTCTCTTTCATATTCCATCCCTCTCTCCCTCTCTCCCTTACTCTCTACACCTTCTCCTTTCATATTCCATCCCTCTCTCCCTCTCTCCCTTACTCTCTACCTTCTCTCTTTCATATTCCATCCCTATCTCCTCTCTCTCCTTACTCTCTACCATCTCTTTCATATTCCATCCCTCTCTCCCTCTCTCCCTTACTCTCTCCTTCTCTCGTTCATATTCCATCCCTCTCTCCCTCTCTCCCTTACTCTACCTTCTCTCTTTCATATTCCATCCCTCTCTCCTCTCTCCCTTACTCTCTACCTTCTCTCTCTCACACACACACTGCATCAGGGCCTCAGGTAAGGGACCTCTTAGTGCCAACAGATGTTTACAGTCAGACAGCTCATGAATATTCCTCAGTTGGGTGACATTGTCCCAGAATCCTCCAACGGGAGATTCATGCTTGTTTACAAAGCGCATAACATTGAAAAGGTTGCGAAATGCACATACTGATTATTTATGGTCACAAGGGATTGAAACAGGGTCCGTTTTAAACCCAAATATGTGAAGTAAAGTATTTACTTTAAAAGAGGGAGTTGTAAAGTGATTTTCACATGCTTTAATTCTCTCACTACCCTCCCCACAACGCAGCAGCCTACTGTACAGCAACGTTAACATTCACCACAGCAACCATTTACTTACAGCACACAGTACGATGGTTCCACTTTATCATGTTATGTCACCACAGATCAAATACTCTCAAATAATTCATCGTTCACCAACTAGCAGAGAGTTTACCATAACCCCATCATGCTCGTATGCACAGTATGTGTAAAGGTATATATTCCATAGTCTTTTTAACTTATATTTAACCTTTAATTATACCTGTTATTGAGATTAAAATCCATTTTAAAGAGAGACCTGTACATCTGGTACTGTCCAACACTGAGGTCTTTATGATTTCATGTCTGAGAATCCAAGCCTGAAAGCCTGTGTGTATTCCAGTCCACATACACAGTGTTATATTAGCATGCTCAGGCTGGACCACCGCTCACTGCTTACACATTGAAATAGTGTGTGTGTGTGTATGTGTGTGTGTGCATGTGTCAGAAGCGCTAGTACTGCTACACACACAGAGACAAACACACACACACGTACACACACACATACACACAGCCTGCAGCTCTTAGATCAGACATGCAGCACAGGGTTGATGAAAATCCAATACTGTCATGCTCTCTCTCTCTCTCTCTCTCTCTCTCTCTCTCTCTCTCTCTCTCTCTCTCTCTCTCTCACTCTCTCTCTCTCTCTCTCTCCTCTCTCTCTCTCTCTCTCTCTCTCTCTCTCTCTCTCTCTCTCTCTCTCTCTCTCTCTCTCTCTCTCTCTCTCTCTCTCTCCTCTTCTCTCTCTCTCTCTCTCTCTCTCTCTCTCTCTCTCTCTCTCTCTCTCTCTCCGCCTCTCTTCTCTCTCTCACTCTCTCTCTCTCTTCTCTCACACTTCTCTCTCTCTCTCTCTCTCTCTCTCTCTCTCTCTCTCTCTCTCTCTCTCTCTCTCTCTCTCTCTCTCTCTCTCTCTCCACACGCTCTGTTCTACGCAAACTGCATTACGATAATCATGTCAACGTCACAGCGTCCTGAGGATGTGTCCTTGAGAAAATTAAGCCTGTAGAGGAGCAGAAGGTGCTCCACCAACATGAAAAATGATCTGAAATAATGGTTACCCCATTCACCATAAAGTACAGGATATGAATAGCATGATGCAGTGCTATGGTTATGGACATCATGCTGCAATCTCTGTCTTGAACGGTATAATATCTCTACTGTGCTCACGCACACACACACACACACACACACACACACACACACACACACACACACACACACACACACACACACACACACACACACACACACACACACACACACACACACACACACACACACACACACACACACACACACACACACACACACACACACACACACACACACACACACACAGCTTTATATTAAACAGGGCCAAGGGGATTGAGAGTAGAACTGCCTCCGCTCTCAGCATAAATCCTCTGAATGGTGATACAGAGCTACTATGTAGGAGGTTAGATACACCGGGAGCTGGAAGTATGTACGGACCGTTCACTCTCAGTGTGTAGGTGCACTGTAGTCTACTGTATATACAGTAGAACCACAATGCATTTGTACGTAAACCCTTATTCACCAACGCCATGCACTTACTTTGTCATTAGCCGATCTAGTCCTGTCTGAAGGAGCATAGCATGCACACACACACACACACATACACACACTACACTAGCCACCAGACAACTGAAGGCTCTTTGAGGGTTCCACTTTTAATTTGCCTTGATTAGAGAAGGATGTTAATAGATTACTGACAACAGGAACAAACACAGTTCTCTCTTTGATGTTCCCTTCTAAGTGTCAGTCCCATCCTATTTTGTACAGAGTGTGTGTGGATGATGTGGGAGAATGTTGTCTGTTTGGGTTTCTGCTTGATACAGGGTTCTCCTATAGTGGGGCGAGAGGTGTCTGTGGGTGGGTGTGTGCATGTAAGCTCATGTGTTTGTTAATATGGGGTTTTCCTGCCGAGCTAATTGTGTATCTTACTGTCCACCTGTCTAAAGGGTCTGCATAGCAACATACAGCAGACAACAGACCAGGCTGCACCAACATCATCACTGATCAGCCCTACAGGCAGGCTGTGACAGACTATAGACTACACACAGTATTTACCCCTCCCTGTCCTCCCATGTGAAGGATCTACCCTGCAATTTACCCCTCCGCTCTGCGGGGTAATACCCACGTCCCAACACACAGCACCATGCAATCTACCTCTCATCTCCTGCTTGATCCTTTGCCTTGAGAGGAACACACAGACAGAGCTACACCGGGGAATTATGACCTCTATGACACAAGCAGTCAAAGCAACAGGACTGTCTGGCATTTGTCCTTTCACTGTTTAATTATCGCTGTGGATGATCTCAAGCTGTTATGATTAGAGACTAAAGGATATCAGGGGGGGAGGGGTGTAATCAAAAATTATGTATATTTAATATGTAATGATCTTGCAACCATCCCTTCGGTTTAACCAAGGAGATAAAATGAAGAACCATTGGAGATAAACTGAGGAACATAACATATAGTAATTGGTGGAGAATGTATGTTTTTGGTGTGGAAGAGAGGGGATTTAGCTATGCTCTATCTCGGTTGTCTTGGAAACTGACTCGCATCCCTGCGTTGCCTCGTTTTTCCAAAAAAGAGTAAAAGAATGAGAGAGACTGAAACATCCAAGAGAGAAAAAGAAAGAGAGAGAAAGAGGAAGAGAGAGAGAGAGGAGGGAGAGAGAGAGAGAGAGAGAGAGACAGAGAGATTAGACGATTTATGTCATTTGACAACAGTCATCAAAAGGTGTCTTAAATATTTTCTGGAGGAGGAGAGATGACATAGAGAGAGAGAGAGAGAGAGAGAGAGAGAGAGAGAGAGAGAGAGAGAGAGAGAGAGAGAGAGAGAGAGAGAGAGAGAGAGAGTGTGTCTAATTTAGCCCACCCTAGCCTGGGTAATAGATGTGTCACACAGAAATCAGAGACACGCACAAACTTCCACACACACTCATGCACGTGCCAGCACACACACTGAACTCGTGAAGTAAGAGGGACTGAGAGCAGAGACAGTGGGTTTGGCTGGAGGAAGACATTGTATGGGAAACCCTTCCTCTGGGATCACTTATCACCAAATTGAGAGCAGTTCTTCCTGATTCTGCTGTACAGTGGATACAGTAGATACGGTAGATACGGACTACATACATACTGAGTGAAATGTCCATAACATACCTCTATACACGGCCCAGCCAGCTCACACAAAGTGGCCCTGCTCCTATGACCATGGAGAGGATTTACCTTCAAAGCCGAGTGGTCGTTCCCCGTCTCTCAATCCCCACGGCCCCTATTTCTTACTACTGAGCCTACATGGAGAGTTCAGTGTGTGTGTGTGTGTGTGAGAGAGAGAATGAGAGCCCGGGGAGGAGAGATTAAACAGTTCTAGGGCAGTGGGAATCAGAGATGGTCATGACATTATGAAATCACCCTTGTGCTAGAATCAGAAACCCACAATGAGCCACTGGTTATTCAGTATACAGGGACCACTTTGTCCAGAGTGTGTCAGTCAACCAGGAAACTAATTATGACAATGGTGATCAAGGTGACTTTACATGTGGTGCCAAATTGTCAACCTCTGGCTATATTTTGAGGGACTTTGAATTGAGGCCAATTAGCAATGAACGGACGAGTTGTGTATGTTTTTTGGCCTAGATGAGGGGCTGTGTTTTGCCAGGCTGTCTTCACACTCTGTACATTCGCTGCTGCTCCAGTTTCAACTGGCCTGGGCCCTAGGACCATGTCCCAGGACTACCTGACATGAGGACTCCTTGCTGTCCCCAGTCCACCTGGCCATGCTCCTGCTCCAGTTTCAACTGTTCTGCCTTACTATTATTCAACCATGCTGGTCATTTATGAACATTTGAACATCTTGGCCACGTTCTGTTATAATCTCCACCCGGCACAGCCAGAAGAGGACTGGCCACCCCACATATGCCTCTATTCCTCTCTTTCTTTCTTCTCTCGGAGGACCTGAGCCCTAGGACCGTGCCCCAGGACTACCTGACATGATGGCTCCTTGCTGTCCCCAGTCCACCTGACTGTGCTGCTGCTCCAGTTTCAACTGTTCTGCCTTATTATTATTATTTGACCATGCTGGTCATTTATGAACATTTGAACATCTTGGTCATTTTCTGTTATAATTCTACCGCACAGCCAGAAGAGGACTGGGCCACCCCACATAGCCCGGTTCCTCTAGGTTTCTTCCTAGGTTTTGGCCTTCTAGGGAGTTTTTCCTAGCCACCGTGCTTTTACACCTGCATTGTTTGCTGTTTGGGGTTTTAGGCTGGGTTTCTGTACAGCACTTTGAGATATCAGCTGATGTACGAAGGGCTATATAAATAAATTTGATTTGATTTGATTTGATTTACTACGCACACACACACACACACACACACACACACACACACACACACACACACACACACACACACACACACACACACACACACACACACACACACACGCACCCACACGCACACACACACGCACCAACACGCACACACGCACACACACACACACGCACACACACACACACACACACACACACACACACACACACACACACACACACACACACACACACACACGCACACACACACACACACACACACACACACACACACGCACGCACGCA
>NW_025755693.1:0-7473 GCF_021184085.1 Oncorhynchus gorbuscha
ACCCTGCACATTGACTCAGTACTGGTTCTCCTTATAGTCTCATTATTACCTCAACTACCTGGTACCCTGCACATTGACTCAGTACTGGTACTCCTTATAGTCTCATTATTACCTCAACTACCTGGTACCCTGCACATTGACTCAGTACTGGTCCTCCTTATAGTCTCATTATTACCTCAACTACCTGGTACCCTGCACATTGACTCAGTACTGGTTCTCCTTATAGTCTCATTATTACCTCAACTACCTGGTACCCTGCACATTGACTCAGTACTGGTACTCCTTATAGTCTCATTATTACCTCAACTACCTGGTACCCTGCACATTGACTCAGTACTGGTACTCCTTATAGTCTCATTATTACCTCAACTACCTGCTACCCTGCACATTGACTCAGTACTGGTACTCCTTATATTCTCATTATTTTCCTGGTACCCTGCACATTGACTCAGTACTGGTACTCTTATATTCTCTTATATTCTCATTATTTTCCTGGTACCCTGCACATTGACTCAGTACTGGTACTCCTTATAGTCATTATTTTCCTGGTACCCTGCACATTGACTCAGTACGGGTACTCCTTATAGTCATTATTTTCCTGGTACCCTGCACATTGACTCAGTACTGGTACTCCTTATATTCTCATTATTTTCCTGGTACCCTGCACATTGACTCAGTACTGGTACTCCTTATATTCTCATTATTTTTTTCCTGGTACCCTGCACATTGACTCAGTACTGGTACTCCTTATATTCTCATTATTTTCCTGGTACCCTGCACATTGACTCAGTACTGGTACTCCTTATATTCTCATTATTTTCCTGGTACCCTGCACATTGACTCAGTACTGGTACTCCTTATATTCTCATTATTTTCCTGGTACCCTGCACATTGACTCAGTACTGGTACTCCTTATATTCTCATTATTTTCCTGGTACCCTGCACATTGACTCAGTACTGGTTCTCCTTATAGTCATTATTTTCCTGGTACCCTGCACATTGACTCAGTACTGGTTCTCCTTATAGTCATTATTTTCCTGGTACCCTGCACATTGACTCAGTACTGGTACTCCTTATAGTCATTATTTTCCTGGTACCCTGCACATTGACTCAGTACTGGTACTCCTTATAGTCATTATTTTCCTGGTACCCTGCACATTGACTCAGTACTGGTACTCCTTATAGTCATTATTTTCCTGGTACCCTGCACATTGACTCAGTACTGGTACTCCTTATATTCTCATTATTTTCCTGGTACCCTGCACATTGACTCAGTACTGGTACTCCTTATATTCTCATTATTTTCCTGGTACCCTGCACATTGACTCAGTACTGGTACTCCTTATATTCTCATTATTTTCCTGGTACCCTGCACATTGACTCAGTACTGGTACTCCTTATAGTCATTATTTTCCTGGTACCCTGCACATTGACTCAGTACTGGTACTCCTTATAGTCATTATTTTCCTGGTACCCTGCACATTGACTCAGTACTGGTACTCCTTATAGTCATTATTTTCCTGGTACCCTGCACATTGACTCAGTACTGGTACTCCTTATAGTCATTATTTTCCTGGTACCCTCCACATTGACTCAGTACTGGTACTCCTTATATTCTTATTATTTTCCTGGTACCCCTACCCCAGGCCCTGGATAAAAACATATTCTGATTTCAAAACTAAATGTTTAAATACAGATCTTATCTTACTGTATTTAATAATGGTTTAAAAAATGTTGTATATTGATGTCAAATGTATCATTTGTACAGTTCTTTATGAAACTCTGTAAAACCTAGCAGTACTACTGATTTCTCTGAGAGTGAGGCAGATATATATTATTACTGTATAAAACCTAGCAGTACTACTGATTTCTCTGAGAGTGAGGCAGATATATATTAGTACTGTATAAAACCTAGCAGTACTAATGATTTCTCTGAGAGTGAGGCAGATATATATTAGTACTGTATAAAACCTAGCAGTACTACTGATTTCTCTGAGCGTGAGGCAGATATATATTATTACTGTATAAAACCTAGCAGTACTACTGATTTCTCTGGGAGTGAGGCAGATATATATTAGTACTGTGTAAAACCTAGCAGTACTACTGATTTCTCTGGGAGTGAGGCAGATATATATTAGTACTGTGTAAAACCTAGCAGTACTACTGATTTCTCTGGGAGTGAGGCAGATATATATTATTACTGTATAAAACCTATTTCACTGAGAGTGAGGCAGATATATAGCTTTTAGCAAAATAAACATGATTATTTTTCTCTCTGAAATGAAACATCAAGTGAAAGACATTAAACAAATACATGTCTGTCATTGAAAGACCACATGTCATGATTAGATAGTGAAAAAAACATCTCATTCATCATTTCTATAAACAATAAAAGCTCATTTACGAACATTTCTGAAAAGTGACAGCGTTTTGGAATCTGAGCTCAGAGTAGATGAGAGATGTAATGTTTGTCTCTGTTGTGTTGAAGCCCAATCAAGCAGGAGAGACCAGCCTCCCCTGTTCCCAGCTGTGTGTCCATGAAGAGTGACCGGTCTATGGATCGTCCTATAGAGTTTAGAAAGGGAGACTTTTCTACTGAACAAAGGTAAGAAGAACTCATGGGTCCTGGTCAGTGAGTTAAACAACACTGTCTCTAGTCATTTCTCCTCCCATTTTCCCATTTATTGTTGTTGTTTTCATAATCCATAGGCTCATCCTTTTGTCCATTTCCATAGTCGTAAAACAATATTAAACAAACAACAACATTCCCTCCCTGTGTGTGTGTGTGTGCACTCCCTGGATGTGGAGATGTAAACTCTATCCAGATTGCGTAGTCACTTTTACCCCTACCTACATGTGGATATTACCTCAATTATAGTCTCATTATTACCTCAACTACCTGGTACCCTGCACATTGACTCAGTACTGGTTCTCCTTATAGTCTCATTATTACCTCAACTACCTGGTACCCTGCACATTGACTCAGTACTGGTACTCCTTATAGTCTCATTATTACCTCAACTACCTGGTACCCTGCACATTGACTCAGTACTGGTACTCCTTATAGTCTCATTATTACCTCAACTACCTGGTACCCTCCACATTGACTCAGTACTGGTACTCCTTATAGTCTCATTATTACCTCAACTACCTGGTACCCTGCACATTGACTCAGTACTGGTACTCCTTATATTCTCATTATTTTCCTGGTACCCTGCACATTGACTCAGTACTGGTACTCCTTATAGTCTCATTATTACCTCAACTACCTGGTACCCTGCACATTGACTCAGTACTGGTACTCCTTATATTCTCATTATTTTCCTGGTACCCTGCACATTGACTCAGTACTGGTACTCCTTATATTCTCATTATTTTCCTGGTACCCTGCACATTGACTCAGTACTGGTACTCCTTATATTCTCATTATTTTCCTGGTACCCTGCACATTGACTCAGTACTGGTACTCCTTATAGTCTCATTATTACCTCAACTACCTGGTACCCTGCACATTGACTCAGTACTGGTACTCCTTATAGTCTCATTATTACCTCAACTACCTGGTACCCTGCACATTGACTCAGTACTGGTACTCCTTATATTCTCATTATTTTCCTGGTACCCTGCACATTGACTCAGTACTGGTACTCCTTATAGTCTCATTATTACCTCAACTACCTGGTACCCTGCACATTGACTCAGTACTGGTACTCCTTATATTCTCATTATTTTCCTGGTACCCTGCACATTGACTCAGTACTGGTACTCCTTATAGTCTCATTATTACCTCAACTACCTGGTACCCTGCACATTGACTCAGTACTGGTACTCCTTATATTCTCATTATTTTCCTGGTACCCTGCACATTGACTCAGTACTGGTACTCCTTATATTCTCATTATTTTCCTGGTACCCTGCACATTGACTCAGTACTGGTACTCCTTATAGTCTCATTATTACCTCAACTACCTGGTACCCTGCACATTGACTCAGTACTGGTACTCCTTATATTCTCATTATTTTCCTGGTACCCTGCACATTGACTCAGTACTGGTACTCCTTATATTCTCATTATTTTCCTGGTACCCTGCACATTGACTCAGTACTGGTACTCCTTATAGTCTCATTATTACCTCAACTACCTGGTACCCTGCACATTGACTCAGTACTGGTACTCCTTATAGTCTCATTATTACCTCAACTACCTGGTACCCTGCACATTGACTCAGTACTGGTACTCCTTATATTCTCATTATTTTCCTGGTACCCTGCACATTGACTCAGTACTGGTACTCCTTATAGTCTCATTATTACCTCAACTACCTGGTACCCTGCACATTGACTCAGTACTGGTACTCCTTATATTCTCATTATTTTCCTGGTACCCTGCACATTGACTCAGTACTGGTACTCCTTATAGTCTCATTATTACCTCAACTACCTGGTACCCTGCACATTGACTCAGTACTGGTACTCCTTATAGTCTCATTATTACCTCAACTACCTGGTACCCTGCACATTGACTCAGTACTGGTACTCCTTATATTCTCATTATTTTCCTGGTACCCTGCACATTGACTCAGTACTGGTACTCCTTATAGTCTCATTATTACCTCAACTACCTGGTACCCTGCACATTGACTCAGTACGCGGAGACAAGCGTCTTGAAGTCAGTTCTATTTGTGACGCAGATCGCGCTGCATCTCCTCATTGGTTTATAGAAGCAGGTACCCACGTGCCTCCTCCTCATTTAGCAAATAAACATAACTTAACATAAACCTAACTTATTTAAACAATAAAAGCTCATTTATGAACATTTCTGAAAATTGATAAAAAAGCTTTTTCAGTCAGTTCTATTTGTGAAACTCTTCTTTTGTTTTCCCATCTGAGCTCAGAGTAGATGAGAGATGTAATGTTTGTCTCTGTTGTGTTGAAGTCCAATCAAACAGGAGAGACCAGCCTCCCCTGTTCCCAGCTGTTTGTCCATGAAGAGTGACCGGTCTATGAATCCTCCTCTATACTTTAGAGAGGAGGTTGCTGACACACAGGAGAAATGTAAGATCTGTCTACCTCATGTTGAATGCTGTTTTATAACATTTAAAAGTTGTAGCTAAAGTACAGCTAAAGTAGCTGTGTAACTCAATGATATTGTAGCAGCCTTAACACAACACCTAGTGACCTCATTAAGTAGCAGCAGGGATGTGTTGTGTTGATTAATTTAGAGAGAGAGACAACAGTAATAATACCATCAATAATAGCAATAATAATAGAATCACTCACACCAGTCTGTAATGATTATGAAAACTTTTACAGATTTAGACAGTCAGTTAAGATAATAAATTATTATAATTTACAACTTTATAACAGTCCTTCAATACTGTAGGTATTAAAACAATCGTAATATTAATATCCTCTGTGGTATTTCTAGATTCAGATGAGCTTGCTGTGATTTGCCAACTTGAACTCAAATCTAATCTAAAGAAGAAGTTTCAATGTGTATTTGAGGGGATCGCTAAACAAGGAAACCCAACACTTCTCAATAAGATCTACACAGAGCTCTACATCACAGAGGGTGGAACAGGAGAGGTCAATAATGAACATGAGCTGAGACAGATTGAGACAACAACCAGGAAACAAGCAAGACCAGAGACTGCAATCAAATGTAACAACATCTTCAAACCCTTAACTGGACAAGACAAACCTATCAGAACTGTGCTGACAAAGGGAGTCGCTGGCATTGGAAAAACAGTCTCTGTGCAGAAGTTCATTCTGGACTGGGCTGAAGGAAAAGCAAATCAGGATGTCCAATTTGTATTTTCATTCCCTTTTCGGGAGCTGAATTTGATGAAAGAGGACAAACACACTTTCATTGAACTTCTTAATCACTTCTCAATGGAAACCAAACAATCAGGAATCTCCATCTACAACAAGTACAAAGTTCTGTTCATCTTTGATGGTCTGGATGAGTGCCAACTGCCCCTAGACTTCCAGAAGAACAAGATCTGTTGGGACGTCACAGAGTCAACCTCAGTGGATGTTCTGCTGACAAATCTCATCAAGGGAAATCTGCTTCCCTCTGCTCTCCTCTGGATAACTACCCGACCTGCAGCAGCCAATAAGATCCCTTCAGGGTGTGTTGACCAGGTGACAGAGGTACGAGGGTTCAATGACCCACAGAAGGAGGAGTACTTCAGGAAGAGATTCAGTGATGAGGACCTGGCCAGCAGAATGATCTCACACATAAAGACATCAAGGAGCCTCCACATCATGTGCCACATTCCAGTCTTCTGTTGGATTTCTGCAACAGTCCTTGAACACATGCTGAAACACAAGAGAGAAGAGATGCCCAAGACTCTGACTGAGATGTACACACACCTTGTGGTGTTTCATACCAAACAGAAGAATGAAAAGTATCTTGGGAAAGAAGAGACAGGTCCACACTGGAATAAAGAGAGCATTCTGTCACTGGGAAAACTGGCTTTTCAACAGCTTGTGAAGGGCAATCTGATTTTCTATGAAGAAGACCTGACAGAGGCTGGCATTGATGTCAATGAAGCCTCAGTCTACTCAGGATTGTGCACACAGCTCTTTAAAGAGGAATGTGGGCTGTACCAGGACAAGGTGTACTGCTTTGTTCATCTGAGCATTCAGGAGTTTCTGGCTGCTGTATATGTGTTCCTCTCATTCATCAACAACAATGAGAATCTAATGGACAAACCGCAAACAAAGTCCAATATATTTTCTTCAATGTTCAGAGACAAGACTGAAGTTACTGTTTACAAGAGTGCTGTGGATAAAGCCTTACAAAGTGAGACAGGAAACCTGGACCTGTTCCTCCGCTTCCTTCTGGGCCTCTCACTGGAGTCCAATCAGAAGCACTTACGAGGTCTACTGACAAAGACAAGAAGCAGCTCACAGAGCCATGAAGAAACAGTCAAGTACATCAAGAAGAAGATCAGGAAGAATCCCTCTCCAGAGAGGAGCATCAATCTGTTCCACTGTCTGAATGAACTGAATGACCATTCTCTAGTGGAGGAGATCCAAAGCTTCCTGAGATCAAGAAGTCTCTCAGAACCCAAACTGTCACCTGCACAGTGGTCAGCTCTGGTCTTTGTGTTGCTGACTTCAGAAAAGGAGCTGGATGTGTTTGACCTGAAGAAATACTCCAGATCAGAGGAAGGTCTTCTGAGGCTGCTGCCAGTGGTCAAAGCCTCCAGAGCTGTTCTGTGAGTAAATAAAATGACATATAAGAACTAATCATCAGGAAGAAAGATTCAGTTTAGAGAAAAATATGTAATATAATATGTATATAATATTATATTGAATAACATATTCAATAAATTAATGGATTTTCACATTAGTATAACAATATGACCATACAATTCTAGGAGACGGAAGATGAATCAATATCTTGTTTGAGAGAATAAACCAAATGCATCTGCCATTGTCCTTCTACACTACTGGTGTTACATT
>NW_025755694.1:0-7470 GCF_021184085.1 Oncorhynchus gorbuscha
TATGTATAGGGGAAGGGGACAGGGATACTGGGTGATGGAGGTAGATATATATAGGGGGAAGGAGACAGGGATACTGGAGTGATGGAGGTAGATATGTATGGGGGAAGGGGACAGGGATACTGGAGTGATGGAGGTAGATATGTATAGGGGACAGGGATACTGGAGTGATGGAGGTAGGGGAGATATGTATAGGGATGTATAGGGGGAAGGGGACAGGGATACTGGAGTGATGGAGGTAGATATGTATAGGGAAGGGGACAGGGATACTGGAGTGATGGAGGTAGATATGTATAGAGGGAAGGAGACAGGGATACTGGAGTGATGGTAGATATGTATAGTGGGAAGGAGACAGGGATACTGGAGTGATGGAGGTAGATATGTATAGAGGAAGAGACAGGGATACTGGAGTGATGGAGGTAGATATGTATAGGGGAAGGACAGGGATACTGGAGTGATGGAGAGTAGATATGTATAGGGGGGAGGGGACAGGGATACTGTAGTGATGGAGGTAGATATGTATAGGGAAGGGGACAGGGATACTGGAGTGATGGAGGTAGATATGTATAGGAAGTAGGAACAGGGATCTAGGTAATGGAAATGGAAATATATATAGGGAAAGAACAAGGGATACTAGATGATGGAGGAAGTGGAAATATGTATAGGAAGTAGGAGAACAAGGGATAAGAGTGATAAATGCAGATATAATATAGAAGGGACAGATACTATGGAGTATTGAAGGTAGATATGTATAGGGAAGGGACAGGGATACTGGAGTGATGGAGGTAGATATGTATAGAGGAGAAGAACAAGGGATACAGATGATGGAAGTAGATATGTATAGGAAGAACAGGGATACTGGAAATGATATGTATAGGAAAGGAGACATAGAAGAAGGGTGATGGAGGTAGATATGTATAGTGATGGAAATATGATATAAGGAAGGAACAAAGGATACTAGGTAATGCGATAATAGTAAATATATATAAAGGCAAATATATATAAAAAATACAAGAGTGAAAGGAAGTAAATATGTATAGGGGGAAGGAGACAGGGATACTGGGTGATTAGCAAATATGTATGGGGGGAAGGGACAGGGACACTGGGTGATGGAGGTAGATATGTATAGTGGGAAGATATGAGACAGGGATGCTGGAGTGATGGAGGTAGATATGTAAAGGAAGGAAGGACAGGGATACTGGGTGATGGAAATAAATATGCCTGGAAATAGAAGTAACAGGGATACTGGGTGATGGAGTAGAAATATATGTATAGGAAGAACAGGATTACTAGGTGATGGAGAGTAGATATGTATAGGGGACAGGGACACTGTAGTGATGGTGGTAGATATGTATAGGGGAAGGGACAGGGATACTGGGTGATGGAGGTAGATATGTATAGGGAAAGTTTCGGAACAGGGATACTGGGTGATGGAGGTAAATATATATAAGGAAAAGGACAAAGGATAACAGAGAAATGGAAATAGATATGTATAGGGGGTAAGGAGACAGGGATAGAGAAAAGAGAACACTCTGGAGTGATGGAGGTAGATATGTATAGGGGAAGGGGACAGGGATACACTGGAGTGATGGAGGTAGATATGTATAGGGGAAGGGGACAGGGATACTGGGTGATGGAGTAGATATGTATAGGGAAGAACAGGGATACTGGGATGATGGAAAGTAAAATATGTATAGGGGAAAGGAACAGGGATGCTAGGTGATGGAGAAGTAGATATGTATAGGGAAGGAGACAGGGATACTGGAGTGATGGAGGTAGATATGTATAGTGATGGAGGTAGATATGTATAGGGGGAAGGGGACAGGGATACTGTAGTGATGGAGGTAGATGTGTATAGGGGGAAGGGGACAGGGACACTGGAGTGATGGAGGTAGATATGTATAGGGGAAGGGGACAGGGATACTGTAGTGATGGAGGTAGATATGTATAGGGGTAAGGGGACAAGGATACTGTAGTGATGGAGGTAGATATGTATAGGGGAAGGGGACAGGGATACTGTAGTGATGGAGGTAGATATGTATAGGGGACAGGGATACTGTAGTGATGGAGGTAGATATGTATAGGGGACAGGGATACTGGAGTGATGGAGGTAGATATGTATAGGGGGAAGGAGACAGGGATACTGGAGTGATGGAGGTAGATATGTATAGGGGGAAGGAGACAGGGATACTGGAGTGATGGAGGCAGATATGTATAGGGGAAGGGGACAGGGATACTGTAGTGATGGAGGTAGATGTGTATGGGGAAGGGGACAGGGACACTGTAGTGATGGAGAGCAGATATGTATAGGGGGAAGGGGACAGGGATACTGTAGTGATGGAGGTAGATATGTATAGGGGAAGGGGACAGGGATACTGTAGTGATGGAGGTAGATATGTATAGGGGGAAGGGGACAGGGATACTGTAGTGATGGAGGTGATACATGTATGGGGAAGGACGGGAGTGCTGCAGTGATGGAGGTAGGCCAACAGCGCATAGGAGAAGGGGACAGGGATACTGGGGTGATGGAGTGATATGTATGGGGAAGGGGGCAGGAATTACTGGGTGATGGAAGTGGAGTATGTATAGGGGGAAGGAGACGGGGATACTGGAGTGATGGAGAGTAGATATGTATAGGAGACAGGGATACTGGAGTGATGGAGAGGTAGATATGGGGTAAGGAGACAGGGATACTGGAGTGATGGAGGTAGATATGTATAGGGGGGAAGGGACAGGGATACTGGAGTGATGGAGGTAGATATGTATAGAGGAAGAACAGGGATACTAGGTGATGGAGGTAGATATGTGGGGGAAGGAGACAGGGATACTGTAGTGATGGAGGTAGATATGTATAGGGGGAAGGTGACAGGGATACTGGAGTGATGGAGGTAGATATGTATACTGGGGATGGAGGTAGGTATAGAGGGGAAGGGACAGGGATACTGGAGTGATGGAGGTAGATATGTATAGGGGAAGGGGACAGGGATACTGGAGTGATGGAGGTAGATATGTATAGGGGGAAGGGACAGGGATACTGTAGTGATGGAGGTAGATATGTATAGGGGGAAGGGGACAGGGATACTGTAGTGATGGGGTAGATATGTATAGGGGGAAGGGGACAGGGATACTGGAGTGATGGAGGTAGATATGTATAGGGGACAGGGATACTGTAGTGATAGCTATTTTGTTAGCTATTTATCCGTCGTATTGCTTGGAAATAGAAACTGTTCCTGAGCCTGTTGGTGTCAGACATGATGCACCGGTAACTCTTGCCATATGGCAGCAGAGACAATTGTCTATGGCTTGGGTGGGTGTCTATGGCTTGGGTGGGTGTCTATGGCTTGGGTGGGCGTCTATGGCTTGGGTGGGTGTCTATGGCTTGGGTGGGTGTCTATGGCTTGGGTGGGTGTCTATGGCTTGGGTGGGTGGGGGGTTTTGATGACTTTAAATTTGGTGCCATTTAGAACACAGACATCGCCTAGTTAGAATAGACAGACAGACAGACAGACAGACAGACAGACAGACAGACAGACAGACAGACAGACAGACAGACAGACAGACAGACAGACAGACAGACAGACAGACAGACAGACAGACAGACAGACAGACAGACAGACAACCTAGCTAGAACGACAGGCAGCCTAGCAGGCAGAACCAGACAATAGCACAGAACAAGACAGACAGACAGACAGACAACACAAGCTGAAGCAGGCAGGCAGCCTAGCGAGAACAGACAGACAGACAGACAGACAGACAGACAGACAGACAGACAGACAGACAGACAGACAGACAGACAGACAGACAGACAGACAGACAACCTAGCTAGAACGACAGGCAGCCTAGCGAGAACAGACAGACAGCCTAGCTAGAACAGACAGACAGCCTAGCTAGAACAGACAGACAGACAGACAACCTAGCGAGAACAGACAGACAGCCTAGCTAGAACAGACAGAGAGTGACATGTAGGTCAGTAGCTTAGCATAGCGTGTGGGTGCACAGTGGCTCTGAGCTGCATGCAGTACAGCACGCTGAGGTGAGTGAACAAACCCTGAACCCAGCCAGCGCTCGCTAAGACAGTTAACCCTTCACTTCAGTCACCACACAGCTGCTTTTCACAATGGCAAACAGAGCTGTCTCTTCTACGTGGCCGTGATAACTCTCTCTGCTGTGGCTGTAATGACTCTCTGCTGTGGCCGTAATGACTCTCTGCTGTGGCCGTGATAACTCTCTCTGCTGTGGCCGTGATAACTCTCTGCTGTGGCCGTGATAACTCTCTCTGCTGTGGCCGTAATGACTCTCTCTGCTGTGGCCGTAATGACTCGCTCTGCTGTGGCCGTAATGACTCGCTCTGCTGTGGCCGTAATGACTCTCTCTGCTGTGGCCGTAATGACTCTCTCTGCTGTGGCCGTAATGACTCTCTCTGCTGTGGCCGTAATGACTCTCTCTGCTGTGGCCGTAATGACTTCCAGACTCCACCCCCAGGGGGCAGCAGAAACCTTGTCCAGGTGCTGCCAATTAGGGTGACGGTCAGTCAGCGTCCCAGCTGGCAGAGCTGTGAGGCTGCTGGTCGGTTTGGTGGCCATGAGGCCTTTAGTTTAGTTTTCAATCTTTAGTTTAGGCATGTCTGTGTGGCTTCCTTTTTGTACATGTTCTTGTTTCCTCATCGTCTGAACACATCATAAACCGCTTGTACTGGCCAATCAGGAGGTCAAGACAGAGCTGACCCTGAACTCAGTAAGTTGCTGTCTCCTGGGAACATCCCACACCGTCTTCAAACGCTGATTTCCTACATAAATGCACACATTAATTTAGTTTACAGACCATGTAGCTTGGACTAGGACCCTAGACATAACGAGTCAGGTTACAGACCATGTAGCTTGGACTAGGACCCTAGACATAACGAGTCAGGTTACAGACCATGTAGCTAGGACCCCTAGACAGTCAGGTTACAGACCATGTAACTAGGACCCCTAGACAGTCAGGTTACAGACCATGTAACTAGGACCCCTAGACATAATGAGTCTGAATACAGACCATGTAGCTAGGACCCCTAGACATAACGAGTCAGGTTACAGACCATGTAACTAGGACCCCTAGACAGTCAGGTTACAGACCATGTAGCTAGGACCCCTAGACAGTCAGGTTACAGACCATGTAGCTAGGACCCCTAGACAGTCAGGTTACAGACCATGTAGCTAGGACCCCTAGACAGTCAGGTTACAGACCATGTAACTAGGACCCCTAGACAGTCAGGTTACAGACCATGTAGCTAGGACCCCTAGACAGTCAGGTTACAGACCATGTAACTAGGACCCCTAGACAGTCAGGTTACAGACCATGTAGCTAGGACCCTAGACAGTCAGGTTACAGACCATGTGGTGGGACCCCTAGACGGTCAGGTTACAGACCGTAGCTAGGACCCCTAGACAGTCAGGTTACAGACCATTTTAGCTAGGCCCCCTAGACAGTCAGGTTACAGACCATGTAGCTAGGACCCCTAGACGGTCAGGTTACAGACCATGTAGCTAGGACCCCTAGACAGTCAGGTTACAGACCATGCAGCTAGGCCCCTAGACAGTCAGGTTACAGACCATGAAGTAGGCCCCCTAGACAGTCAGGTTACAGACCATGTAGCTAGGCCCCTAGACAGTCAGGTTACAGACCATGTAGCTAGGACCCCCTAGACAGTCAGGTTACAGACCATGAAGCTAGGACCCCTAGACAGTCAGGTTACAGACCATGTAACTAGGACCCCTAGACAGTCAGGTTACAGACCATGTAGCTAGGACCCCTAGACAGAGTCAGGTTACAGACCATAGTAGCTAGGACCCCTAGACATAGAGTCAGGTTACAGACCATGTAGCTAGGACCCCTAGACAGTCAGGTTACAGACCATGTAGCTAGGACCCTAGACAGTCAGGTTACAGACCATGTAGCTAGGACCCCTAGACAGTCAGGTTACAGACCATGTAGCTAGGACCCCTAGACAGTCAGGTTACAGACCATGTAACTAGGACCCCTAGACAGTCAGGTTACAGACCATGTAGCTAGGACCCCTAGACAGTCAGGTTACAGACCATGTAGCTAGGACCCCTAGACAGTCAGGTTACAGACCATGTAGCTAGGACCCCTGAGACAGTCAGGTTACAGACCATGTAGCTAGGACCCCTAGACAGTCAGGTTACAGACCATGTAGCTAGGACCCCTAGACAGTCAGGTTACAGACCATGTAAGCTAGGACCCCTAGACAGTCAGGTTACAGACCATGTAACTAGGACCCCTAGACAGTCAGGTTACAGACCATGTAGCTTTGACCCCTAGACAGTCAGGTTACAGACCATGTAGCTAGGACCCCTAGACGGTCAGGTTACAGACCATGTAGCTAGGACCCCTATGTAGCTAGTAACTAGGACCCCTAGACAGTCAGATTTACAGACCATGTAGCTAGGACACTAGACAGTCCAGGTTACAGACCGTAGCTAGGACCTAGACGGTCGGGTTACAGACCATGTAGCTAGGTCCCTAGACAGTCAGGTTACAGACCATGTAGCTAGGACCTAGACGGTCAGGTTACAGACCATGTAGCTTTGACCCCTAGACAGTCAGGTTACAGACCATGTAGCTGGGACCCTAGACATATGAGTCAGGTTACAGACCATGTAGCTAGGACCCCTAGACATACTGAGTCAGGTTACAGACCATGGCTAGGACCCTAGACAGTCAGGTTACAGACCATGTAGCTGAGACCCCAGATAATGACTCAGGTTTACAGACCATGTAACTAGGACCCCTAGACAGTCAGGTTACAGACCATGTAGCTAGGACCCTAGACAGTCAGGTTACAGACCATGTAATCTAGGACCCCTAGACAGTCAGGTTACAGACCATGTAGCTAGGACCCCTAGACAGTCAGGTTACAGACCATGTAGCTAGGACTTCTAGACAGTCAGGTTACAGACCATGTAGCTAGGACCCCTAGACAGTCAGGTTACAGACCATGTAACTAGGACCCCTAGACAGTCAGGTTACAGACCATGTAACTAGGACCCCTAGACAGTCAGGTTACAGACTATGCTCAGGACCCTAGACAGTCAGGTTAACAGACCATGTAGCTAGGACCCCTAGACAGTCAGGTTACAGACCATGTAACTAGGCCCCTAGACAGTCAGGTTACAGACCATGTAGCTAGGACCCCTATACGGTCAGGTTACATACCATGTAGCTAGGACACCTAGACAGTCAGGTTACAGACCAGCTAGGGACAGTCAGGTTACAGACCCTGGGCCCTAGACAGTCAGGTTACAGACCGTAGCTAGGACCCTAGACAGTCAGGTTACAGACCATGTGGCTAGGACCCCTAGACAGTCAGGTTACAGACCATGTAGCTAGGACCCTAGACAGTCAGGTTACAGACCATGTAGCTAGGACCCCTAGACGGTCAGGTTACAGACCATGTAGCTAGGACCCCTAGAC
>NW_025755695.1:0-7469 GCF_021184085.1 Oncorhynchus gorbuscha
CTGAACAGACTGGTCTGATGCTAACTAGCTGGAGCTGAACAGCCTGGTCTGATGCTAACTAGCTGGAGCTGAACAGACTGGTCTGATGCTAACTAGCTGGAGCTGAACAGACCGGTCTGATGCTAACTAAGCTGGAGCTGAACAGACTGGTCTGATGCTAACTAGCTGGAGCTGAACAGCCTGGTCTGATGCTAACTAGCTGGAGCTGAACAGCCTGGTCTGATGCTAACTAGCTGGAGCTGAACAGCCTGGTCTGATGCTAACTAGCTGGAGCTGAACAGACTGGTCTGATGCTAACTAGCTGGAGCTGAACAGACTGGTCTGATGCTAACTAGCTGGAGACTGGTAACTAACTAGCTGGAGCTGAACAGCCTGGTCTGATGCTAACTAGCTGGAGCTGAACAGACTGGTCTGATGCTGCTAGAGCTGAACAGCCTGGTCTGATGCTAACTAGCTGGAGCTGAACAGACTGGTCTGATGCTAACTAGCTGGAGCTGACAGCCTGGTCTGATGCTAACTAGCTGGAGCTGAACAGACTGGTCTGATGCTAACTAGCTGGAGCTGAAACAGACTGGTCTGATGCTAACTAGCTGGAGCTGAACAGACTGGTCTGATGCTAACTAGCTGGAGCTGAACAGACTGGTCTGATGCTAACACTGAGCTGGAGCTGAACAGACTGGTCTGATGCTAACTAGCTGGAGCTGAACAGACTGGTCTGATGCTAACTAGCTGGAGCTGAACAGACTGGTCTGATGCTAACTAGCTGGAGCTGAACAGACTGGTCTGATGCTAACTAGCTGGAGCTGAACAGACTGGTCTGATGCTAACTAGCTGGAGCTGAACAGACTGGTCTGATGCTAACTAGCTGGAGCTGAACAGACTGGTCTGATGCTAACTAGCTGGAGCTAGCTCTGATGCTAACTAGCTGGAGCTGAACAGACTGGTCTGATGCTAACTAGCTGGAGCTGAACAGACTGGTCTGATGCTAACTAGCTGGAGCTGAACAGACTGGTCTGATGCTAACTAGCTGGAGCTGAACAGCCTGGTCTGATGCTAACTAGCTGGAGCTGAACAGACTGGTCTGATGCTAACTAGCTGGAGCAGTACTGCCTGGTCTGATGCTAACTAGCTGGAGCTGAACAGACTGGTCTGATGCTAACTAGCTGGAGCTGAACAGACTGGTCTGATGCTAACTAGCTGGAGCTGAACAGCCTGGTCTGATGCTAACTAGCTGGAGCAGACTGAATGCTAACTAGCTGGACTGGTGGTCTGATGCTAACTAGCTGGAGCTGAACAGACTGGTCTGATGCTAACTAGCTGGAGCTGAAACAGCCTGGCTAGCTGGATCTGAACAGACTGGTCTGATGCTAACTAGCTGGAGCTGAACAGCCTGGTCTGATGCTAACTAGCTGGAGCTGAACAGACTGGTCTGATGCTAACTAGCTGGAGCTGAACAGACTGGTCTGATGCTAACTAGCTGGAGCTGAACAGCCTGGTCTGATGCTAACTAGCTGGAGCTGAACAGACTGGTCTGATGCTAACTAGCTGGAGCTGACAGACTGGTCTGATGCTAACTAGCTGGAGCAGTACAGACTGGTCTGATGCTAACTGGAGCTGAACAGACTGATGCTAACTAGCTGGAGCTGGACTGGTCTGATGCTAACTAGCTGGAGCTGAACAGCCTGGTCTGATGCTAACTAGCTGGAGCTGAACAGACTGGTCTGATGCTAACTAGCTGGAGCTGAACAGACTGGTCTGATGCTAACTAGCTGGAGCTGAACAGACTGGTCTGATGCTAACTAGCTGGAGCTGAACAGACTGGTCTGATGCTAACTAGCTGGAGCTGAACAGACTGGTCTGATGCTAACTAGCTGGAGCTGAACAGACTGGTCTGATGCTAACTGCTGGAGCTGAACAGACTGGTCTGATGCTAACTAGCTGGAGCTGAACAGACTGGTCTGATGCTAACTAGCTGGAGCTGAACAGACTGGTCTGATGCTAACTAGCTGGAGCTGAACAGCTGGTCTGATGCTGCTGGAGCTGAACAGACTGGTCTGATGCTAACTATGCTAACTAGCTGGAGCTGAACAGACTGGTCTGATGCTAACTAGCTGGAGCTGAACAGACTGGTCTGATGCTGCTGGAGCTGAACAGACTGGTCTGATGCCTGGAGCTGAACAGACTAGCTGGAGCTGAACAGACTGGTCTGATGCTAACTAGCTGGAGCTGAACAGACTGGTCTGATGCTAACTAGCTGGAGCTGAACAGACTGGTCTGATGCTAACTAGCTGGAGCTGAACAGACTGGTCTGATGCTAACTAGCTGGAGCTGAACAGACTGGTCTGATGCTAACTAGCTGGAGCTGAACAGACTGGTCTGATGCTAACTAGCTGGAGCTGAACAGACTGGTCTGATGCTAACTAGCTGGAGCTGAACAGACTGGTCTGATGCTAACTAGCTGGAGCTGAACAGACTGCCTGGTCTGATGCTAACTAGCTGGAGCTGAACAGACTGGTCTGATGCTAACTAGCTGGAGCTGTACAGCCTGGTCTGATGCTAACTAGCTGGAGCTGAACAGACTGGTCTGATGCTGAACAGACTGGTCTGATGCTAACTAGCTGGAGCTGAACAGACTGGTCTGATGCTAACTAGCTGGAGCTGAACAGACTGGTCTGATGCTAACTAGCTGGAGCTGAACAGACTGGTCTGATGCTAACTAGCTGGAGCTGAACAGACTGGTCTGATGCTAACTAGCTGGAGCTGGAGCTGAACAGACTGGTCTGATGCTAACTAGCTGGAGCTGAACAGACTGGTCTGATGCTAACTAGCTGGAGCTGAACAGACTGGTCTGATGCTAACTAGCTGGAGCTGAACAGACTGGTCTGATGCTAACTAGCTGGAGCTGAACAGACTGGTCTGATGCTAACTAGCTGGAGCTGAACAGCCTGGTCTGATGCTAACTAGCTGGAGCTGAACAGACTGGTCTGATGCTAACTAGCTGGAGCTGAACAGACTGGTCTGATGCTAACTAGCTGGAGCTGAACAGCCTGGTCTGATGCTAACTAGCTGGAGCTGAACAGCCTGGTCTGATGCTAACTAGCTGGAGTTGAACAGACTGGTCTGATGCTAACTAGCTGGAGCTGAACAGACTGGTCTGATGCTAACTAGCTGGAGCTGAACAGACTGGTCTGATGCTGGAGCTGAACTGGTCTGAGCTGAGCTGAACAGACTGGTCTGATGCTAACTAGCTGGAGTTGAACAGACTGGTCTGATGCTAACTAGCTGGAGCTGAACAGACTGGTCTGATGCTAACTAGCTGGAGCTGAACAGACTGGTCTGATGCTAACTAGCTGGAGCTGAACAGCCTGGTCTGATGCTAACTAGCTGGAGCTGAACAGACTGGTCTGATGCTAACTAGCTGGAGCTGAACAGACTGGTCTGACAGAGCTGGAGCTGAACAGACTGATGATGCTAACTAGCTGGAGCTGAACAGACTGGTCTGATGCTAACTAGCTGGAGCTGAACAGACTGGTCTGATGCTAACTAGCTGGAGCTGAACAGACTGGTCTGATGCTAACTAGCTGGAGCTGAACAGACTGGTCTGATGCTAACTAGCTGGAGCTGAACAGACTGGTCTGATGCTAACTAGCTGGAGCTGAACAGCCTGGTCTGATGCTAACTAGCTGGAGCTGAAACAGACTGGTCTGATGCTAACTAGCTGGAGCTGAACAGACTGGTCTGATGCTAACTAGCTGGAGCTGAACAGACTGGTCTGATGCTAACTAGCTGGAGCTGAACAGCCTGGTCTGATGCTAACTAGCTGGAGCTGAACAGACTGGTCTGATGCTAACTAGCTGGAGCTGAACAGACTGGTCTGATGCTAACTAGCTGGAGCTGAACAGACTGGTATGATGCTAACTAGCTGGAGCTGAACAGACTGGTCTGATGCTAACTAGCTGGAGCTGAACAGACTGGTATGATGCTAACTAGCTGGAGCTGAACAGACTGGTCTGATGCTAACTAGCTGGAGCTGAACAGACTGGTCTGATGCTAACTAGCTGGAGCTGAACAGCCTGGTCTGATGCTAACTAGCTGGAGCTGAACAGCCTGGTCTGATGCTAACTAGCTGGAGCTGAACAGACTGGTCTGATGCTGAACAGACTGGTCTGGATGCTGCTGAGCTGAACAGACTGGTATGATGCTAACTAGCTGGAGCTGAACAGACTGGTATGATGCTAACTAGCTGGAGCTGAAGACAGTCTGATGCTAACTAGCTGGAGCTGAACAGACTGGTTGATGCTAACTAGCTGGAGCTGAACAGACTGGTCTGAGCTAAAGCTGGAGCTGAACAGACTGGTCTGATGCTAACTAGCTGGAGCTGAACAGACTGGTCTGATGCTAACTAGCTGGAGCTGAACAGACTGGTCTGATGCTAACTAGCTGGAGCTAACAGCCTGGTCTGTGCTAACTGAACAGCCTGGTCTGATGCTAACTAGCTGGAGTTGAACAGACTGGTCTGATGCTAACTAGCTGGATCAGCCTGAACAGACTGAACAGCCTGGTCTGATGCTAACTAGCTGGAGCTGAACAGCCTGGTCTGATGCTAACTAGCTGGAGCTGAACAGCCTGGTCTGATGCTAACTAGCTGGAGCTGAACAGACTGGTCTGATGCTAACTAGCTGGAGCTGGAGCTGAACAGACTGGTATGATGCTAACTAGCTGGAGCTGAACAGACTGGTCTGATGCTAACTGGAGAGCTGGAACAGACCTGGTCTGATGCTAACTCAGCTGGAGCTGAACAGCCTGGTCTGATGCTAACTAGCTGGAGCTGAACAGACCTGGTCTGATGCTAACTAGCTGGAGTTGAACAGACTGGTCTGATGCTAACTAGCTGGAGCTGAACAGACTGGTCTGATGCTAACTAGCTGGAGCTGAACAGACTGGTATGATGAGCTGAACAGACTGGTATGATGCTGAGCTGCGCACTGATGCTAACTAGCTGGAGCTGAACAGACTGGTATGATGCTAACTAGCTGGAGCTGAACAGACTGGTATGATGCTAACTAGCTGGAGTTGAACAGACTGGTATGATGCTAACTAGCTGGAGCTGAACAGACTGGTCTGATGCTAATCTGGAGTTGAACAGACTGGTCTGATGCTAACTAGCTGGAGTTGAACAGACTGGTCTGATGCTAACCCAGCTGGAGTTGAACAGACTGGTCTGATGCTAACTAGCTGGATCTGAACAGACTGGTATGATGCTAACTAGCTGGAGCTGAACAGACTGGTATGATGTCCTAACTAGCTGGAGTCAACAGACTGTATGATGCTAACTATAGCTGGAGCTGAACAGACTGGTCTGATGCTAACTAGCTGGAGCTGAACAGACTGGTATGATGCTAACTAGCTGGAGCTGAACAGACTGGTATGATGCTAACTATCCTGTCTCTATAGTCCTTAACTCTGTCAGACCCATGTATCCTGTCTCTATAGTCCTTAACTCTGTCAGACCCATGTATCCTGTCTCTATAGTCCTTAACTCTGTCAGACCCATGTATCCTGTCTCTATAGTCCTTAACTCTGTCAGACCCATGTATCCTGTCTCTATAGTCCTTAACTCTGTCAGACCCATGTATCCTGTCTCTATAGTCCTTAACTCTGTCAGACCCATGTATCCTGTCTCTATAGTCCTTAACTCTGTCAGACCCATGTATCCTGTCTCTATAGTCCTTAACTCTGTCAGACCCATGTATCCTGTCTCTATAGTCCTTAACTCTGTCAGACCCATGTATCCCATGTCCTGTCTCTATAGTCCTTAACTCTGTCAGACCCATGTATCCTGTCTCTATAGTCCTTAACTCTGTCAGACCCATGTATCCTGTCTCTATAGTCCTTAACTCTGTCAGACCCATGTATCCTGTCTCTATAGTCCTTAACTCTGTCAGACCCATGTATCCTGTCTCTATAGTCCTTAACTCTGTCAGACCCATGTATCCTGTCTCTATAGTCCTGTCAGACCCATGTATCTGTCAGAACCCATGTATCCTGTCTCTATAGTCCTTAACTCTGTCAGACCCATGTATCCTGTCTCTATAGTCCTTAACTCTGTCAGACCCATGTATCCTGTCTCTATAGTCCTTAACTCTGTCAGACCCATGTATCCTGTCTCTATAGTCCTTAACTCTGTCAGACCCATGTATCCTGTCTCTATAGTCCTTAACTCTGTCAGACCCATGTATCCTGTCTCTATAGTCCTTAACTCTGTCAGACCCATGTATCCTGTCTCTATAGTCCTTAACTCTGTCAGACCCATGTATCCTGTCTCTATAGTCCTTAACTCTGTCAGACCCATGTATCCTGTCTCTATAGTCCTTAACTCTGTCAGACCCATGTATCCTGTCTCTATAGTCCTTAACTCTGTCAGACCCATGTATCCTGTCTCTATAGTCCTTAACTCTGTCAGACCCATGTATCCTGTCTCTATAGTCCTTAACTCTGTCAGACCCATGTATCCTGTCTCTATAGTCCTTAACTCTGTCAGACCCATGTATCCTGTCTCTATAGTCCTTAACTCTGTCAGACCCATGTATCCTGTCTCTATAGTCCTTAACTCTGTCAGACCCATGTATCCTGTCTCTATAGTCATAACTCTGTCAGACCCATGTATCCTGTCTCTATAGTCCTTTAACTCTGTCAGACCCATGTATCCTGTCTCTATAGTCCTTAACTCTGTCAGACCCATGCATCCTGTCTCTATAGTCTCCAACTCTGTCAGACCCATGTATCCTGTCTCTATAGTCCTAACTCTGTCAGACCCATGTATCCTGTCTCTATAGTTCCAATTAACTCTGTCAGACCCATGTATCCTGTCTCTATAGTCCTTAACTCTGTCAGACCCATGTATCCTGTCTCTATAGTCCTTAACTCTGTCAGACCCATGTATCCTGTCTCTCATAGTCCTAACTCTGTCAGACCCTGTATCCTGTCTCTATAGTCCTTAACTCTGTCAGACCATGTATCCTGTCTCTATAGTCCTTAACTCTGTCAGACCCATGTATCCTGTCTCTATAGTCTCAACTCTGTCAGACCCATGGTATCCTGTCTCTATAGTCCCTTAACTCTGTCAGACCCATGTATCCTGTCTCTATAGTCCCTTAACCTGTCAGACCCATGTATCCTGTCTCTATAGTCCTTAACTCTGTCAGACCCATGTATCCTGTCTCTATAGTCCCTTAACTCTGTCAGACCCATGTATCCTGTCTCTATAGTCTTAACTCTGTCAGACCCATGTATCCTGTCTCTATAGTCCTTAACTCTGTCAGACCCATGTATCCTGTCTCTATAGTCCTTAACTCTGTCAGACCCATGTATCCTGTCTCTATAGTCCTTAACTCTGTCAGACCCATGTATCCTGTCTCTATAGTCCTTAACTCTGTCAGACCCATGTGTATCCTGTCTCTTCAGTCCTT
>NW_025755696.1:0-7467 GCF_021184085.1 Oncorhynchus gorbuscha
AAGAAAGGATACTTTTTTAAAGTATGCTTGCTTCAGCTCTCTAAAAATATTTTTCATGGTAGTTCAGTAAAGGTTGAAGTAGTGACTGCAGTAAGCCCAGTGGTGGAAATAGTTGTATTGTTGGGTTAGTATCCAGAGCTACAACAACAATGTGTGCTGATTGAACCAAACTAAATAGTTGGAGAATGCAGGCATCGATCCCGCCACATCTCACATGCTAAGCAAGCACTCTACCATTTGAGCTAATCCCCCTGTGCCTCCAACTAGAAGTATGAAATCTCAATGTCCTCACTGCCAAATCCCTCGTCCATAAGAAAGGATACTTTTTTAAAAGTATGCTTGCTTCATCTGTCTGAAATTATTTTTCGTGGTAGTTCAGTAAAGGTTGAAGTAGGGACTGCAGTAAGCCCAGTGGTGGAAATAGTTGTTTTGTTGGGTTAGTATCCAGAGCTACAACAACAATGTGTGCTGATTGAACCAAACTAAATAGTTTGAGGATGCAGGCATCGATCCCGCTACCTCTCACATGCTAAGTGAGCGCTCTACCATTTGAGCTACTCCCCCTGTGCCTCCAATAAGAAGTATGAAATCTCAATTACCGCACTGCCAAATCCCTCGTCCCTAAGAAAGGATACTTGCTTCAGCTGTCTAAAAGTATTTTTCATGGTAGTTCAGTAAAGGTTGAAGTAGTGACTGCAGTAAGCCCAGTGGTGGAAATAGTTGTATTGTTGGGTTAGTATCCAGAGCTACAACAACAATGTGTGCTGATTGAACCAAAATAAATAGTTCGATGATGCGGGCATCGATCCCGCTACCTCTCGCATGCTAAGCGAGCGCTCTACCATTTGAGCTAATCCCCCTGCAGCTCCAATCAGAAGTATGAAATCTCAATGACCGCACTGCCAAATCCCTCGTCCATAAGAAAGGATACTTTTTTTAAAGTATGCTTGCTTCAGCTGTCTAAAAGTATTTTTCATGGTAGTTCAGTAAAGGTTGAAGTAGTGACTGCAGTAAGCCCAGTGGTGGAAATAGTTGTATTGTTGGGTTAGTATCCAGAGCTACAACAACAATGTGTGCTGATTGAACCAAACTAAATAGTTGGAGGATGCAGGCATCGATCCCACTACCTCTCACATGCTAAGCGAGCGCTCTACCATTTGAGCTAATCCCCTGCTTCCAACAAGAAGTATGAAATCTCAATGACCGCACTGCCAAATCCCTCGTCCATAAGAAAGGATACTTTTTTAAAAGTATGCTTGCTTCAGCTGTCTAAAAGTATTTTTCATGGTAGTTCAGTAAAGGTTGAAGTAGTGACTGCAGTAAGCCCAGTGGTGGAAATAGTTGTATTGTTGGGTTAGTATCCAGAGCTACAACAACAATGTGTGCTGATTGAACCAAACTAAATAGTTGGAGGATGCAGGCATCGATCCCGCTACCTCTCACATGCTAAGCGAGCACTCTACCATTTGAGCTAATCCCCCTGCAGCCTCCAACAAGAAGTATGAAATCTCAATGACCGCACTGCCAAATCCCTCGTCCATAAGAAAGGATACTTTTTTAAAAGTATGCTTGCTTCAGCTGTCTAAAAGTATTTTTCATGGTAGTTCAGTAAAGGTTGAAGTAGTGACTGCAGTAAGCCCAGTGGTGGAAATAGTTGTATTGTTGGGTTAGTATCCAGAGCTACAACAACAATGTGTGCTGATTGAACCAAACTAAATAGTTGGAGGATGCAGGCATCGATCCCGCTACCTCTCACATGCTAAGCGAGCGCTCTACCATTTGAGCTAATCCCCTGTGCCTCCAACTAGAAGTATGAAATCTCAATGTCCTCACTGCCAAATCCCTCGTCCATAAGAAAGGATACTTTTTTTTAAAGTATGCTTGCTTCATCTGTCTAAAAGTATTTTTCATGGTAGTTCAGTAAAGGTTGAAGTAGGGACTGCAGTAAGCCCAGTGGTGGAAATAGTTGTTTTGTTGGGTTAGTATCCAGAGCTACAACAACAATGTGTGCTGATTGAACCAAACTAAATAGTTTGAGGATGCAGGCATCGATCCCGCTACCTCTCACATGCTAAGTGAGCGCTCTACCATTTGAGCTACTCCCCCTGTGCCTCCAATAAGAAGTATGAAATCTCAATGACCGCACTGCCAAATCCCTCGTCCATAAGAAAGGATACTTGCTTCAGCTGTCTAAAAGTATTTTTCATGGTAGTTCAGTAAAGGTTGAAGTAGTGACTGCAGTAAGCCCAGTGGTGGAAATAGTTGTATTGTTGGGTTAGTATCCAGAGCTACAACAACAATGTGTGCTGATTGAACCAAACTAAATAGTTGGAGGATGCAGGCATCGATCCCGCTACCTCTCACATGCTAAGCGAGCGCTCTACCATTTGAGCTAATCCCCCTGCAGCTCCAATCAGAAGTATGAAATCTCAATGACCGCACTGCCAAATCCCTCGTCCATAAGAAAGGATACTTTTTTTAAAGTATGCTTGCTTCAGCTGTCTAAAAGTATTTTTCATGGTAGTTCAGTAAAGGTTGAAGTAGTGACTGCAGTAAGCCCAGTGGTGGAAATAGTTGTATTGTTGGGTTAGTATCCAGAGCTACAACAACAATGTGTGCTGATTGAACCAAACTAAATAGTTGGAGGATGCAGGCATCGATTCCTCTACCTCTCACATGCTAAGCGAGCGCTCTACCATTTGAGCTAATCCTCCTGTGCCTCCAACAAGAAGTATGAAATCTCAATGACCGCACTGCCAAATCCCTCGTCCATAAGAAAGGATACTTTTTTAAAAGTATGCTTGCTTCAGCTGTCTAAAAGTATTTTTCATGGTAGTTCAGTAAAGGTTGAAGTAGTGACTGCAGTAAGCCCAGTGGTGGAAATAGTTGTATTGTTGGGTTAGTATCCAGAGCTACAACAACAATGTGTGCTGATTGAACCAAACTAAATAGTTGGAGGATGCAGGCATCGATCCCGCTACCTCTCACATGCTAAGCGAGCGCTCTACCATTTGAGCTAATCCCCTTTCCAACAGAAGTATGAAATCTCAATGACCGCACTGCCAAATCCCTCCATAAGAAAGGATACAATGAAGTATGAAATCTCAATGACCGCACTGCCAAATCCCTGTCCATAAGAAAGGATACTTTTTTTAAAGTATGCTTGCTTCAGCTGTCTAAAAGTATTTTTCATGGTAGTTCAGTAAAGGTTGAAGTAGTGACTGCAGTAAGCCCAGTGGTGGAAATAGTTGTATTGTTGGGTTAGTATCCAGAGCTACAACAACAATGTGTGCTGATTGAACCAAACTAAATAGTTGGAGGATGCAGGCATCAATCCCGCTACCTCTCACATGCTAAGCGAGCGCTCTACCATTTGAGCTAATCCCCTGCGCTCCAACAAGAAGTATGAAATCTCAATGACCGCACTGCCAAATCCCTCGTCCATAAGAAAGGATACTTTTTAAAAGTATGCTTGCTTCAGCTGTCTAAAAGTATTTTTCATGGTAGTTCAGTAAAGGTTGAAGTAGTGACTGCAGTAAGCCCAGTGGTGGAAATAGTTGTATTGTTGGGTTAGTATCCAGAGCTACAACAACAATGTGTGCTGATTGAACCAAACTAAATAGTTGGAGGATGCAGGCATCGATCCCGCTACCTCTCACATGCTAAGCGAGCGCTCTACCATTTGAGCTAATCCCCTGCGCTCCAACAGAAGTATGAAATCTCAATGACCGCACTGCCAAATCCCTCGTCCATAAGAAAGGATACTTTTTTAAAAGTATGCTTGCTTCAGCTGTCTAAAAGTATTTTTCATGGTAGTTCAGTAAAGGTTGAAGTAGTGACTGCAGTAAGCCCAGTGGTGGAAATAGTTGTATTGTTGGGTTAGTATCCAGAGCTACAACAACAATGTGTGCTGATTGAACCAAACTAAATAGTTGGAGGATGCAGGCATCGATCCCGCTACCTCTCACATGCTAAGCGAGCACTCTACCATTTGAGCTAATCCCCCTGCGCCTCCAACAAGAAGTATGAAATCTCAATGACCGCACTGACAAATCCCTCGTCCATAAGAAAGGATACTTTTTAAAGTATGCTTGCTTCAGCTGTCTAAAAGTATTTTTCATGGTAGTTCAGTAAAGGTTGAAGTAGTGACTGCAGTAAGCCCAGTGGTGGAAATAGTTGTATTGTTGGGTTAGTATCCAGAGCTACAACAACAATGTGTGCTGATTGAACCAAACTAAATAGTTGGAGGATGCAGGCATCATCCCACTACCTCTCACATGCTAAACAGCACTCTACCATTTGAGCTAATCCCCTGTGCCTCCAACAAGAAGTATGAAATCTCAATGACCGCACTGCCAAATCCCTCGTCCATAAGAAAGGATACTTTTTTAAAAGTATGCTTGCTTCATCTGTCTAAAAGTATTTTTCATGGTAGTTCAGTAAAGGTTGAAGTAGGGACTGCAGTAAGCCCAGTGGTGGAAATAGTTGTTTTGTTGGGTTAGTATCCAGAGCTACAACAACAATGTGTGCTGATTGAACCAAACTAAATAGTTTGAGGATGCAGGCATCGATCCCGCTACCTCTCACATGCTAAGTGAGCGCTCTACCATTTGAGCTACTCCCCCTGTGCCTCCAATAAGAAGTATGAAATCTCAATTACCGCACTGCCAAATCCCTCGTCCCTAAGAAAGGATACTTGCTTCAGCTGTCTAAAAGTATTTTTCATGGTAGTTCAGTAAAGGTTGAAGTAGTGACTGCAGTAAGCCCAGTGGTGGAAATAGTTGTATTGTTGGGTTAGTATCCAGAGCTACAACAACAATGTGTGCTGATTGAACCAAACTAAATAGTTGGAGGATGCAGGCATCGATCCCGCTACCTCTCACATGCTAAGCGAGCGCTCTACCATTTGAGCTAATCCCCTGCAGCTCCAATCAAGAAGTATGAAATCTCAATGACCGCACTGCCAAATCCCTCGTCCATAAGAAAGGATACTTTTTTAAAAGTATGCTTGCTTCAGCTGTCTAAAAGTATTTTTTCATGGTAGTTCAGTAAAGGTTGAAGTAGTGACTGCAGTAAGCCCAGTGGTGGAAATAGTTGTATTGTTGGGTTAGTATCCAGAGCTACAACAACAATGTGTGCTGATTGAACCAAACTAAATAGTTGGAGGATGCAGGCATCGATCCCGCTACCTCTCACATGCTAAGCGAGCGCTCTACCATTTGAGCTAATCCCCTGCGCTCCAACAAGAAGTATGAAATCTCAATGACCGCACTGCCAAATCCCTCGTCCATAAGAAAGGATACTTTTTTAAAAGTATGCTTGCTTCAGCTGTCTAAAAATATTTTTCATGGTAGTTCAGTAAAGGTTGAAGTAGTGACTGCAGTAAGCCCAGTGGTGGAAATAGTTGTATTGTTGGGTTAGTATCCAGAGCTACAACAACAATGTGTGCTGATTGAACCAAACTAAATAGTTGGAGGATGCAGGCATCGATCCCGCTACCTCTCACATGCTAAGCGAGCACTCTACCATTTGAGCTAATCCCCCTGTGCCTCCAACAAGAAGTATGAAATCTCAATGACCGCACTGCCAAATCCCTCGTCCATAAGAAAGGATACTTTTTTAAAAAGTATGCTTGCTTCATCTGTCTAAAAGTATTTTTCATGGTAGTTCAGTAAAGGTTGAAGTAGGGACTGCAGTAAGCCCAGTGGTGGAAATAGTTGTTTTGTTGGGTTAGTATCCAGAGCTACAACAACAATGTGTGCTGATTGAACCAAACTAAATAGTTTGAGGATGCAGGCATCGATCCCGCTACCTCTCACATGCTAAGTGAGCGCTCTACCATTTGAGCTACTCCCCCTGTGCCTCCAATAAGAAGTATGAAATCTCAATTACCGCACTGCCAAATCCCTCGTCCCTAAGAAAGGACACTTGCTTCAGCTGTCTAAAAGTATTTTTCATGGTAGTTCAGTAAAGGTTGAAGTAGTGACTGCAGTAAGCCCAGTGGTGGAAATAGTTGTATTGTTGGGTTAGTATCCAGAGCTACAACAACAATGTGTGCTGATTGAACCAAACTAAATAGTTGGAGGATGCGGGCATCGATCCCGCTACCTCTCACATGCTAAGCGAGCGCTCTACCATTTGAGCTAATCCCCCTGCGCATCCAACAAGAAGTATGAAATCTCAATGACCGCACTGCCAAATCCCTCGTCCATAAGAAAGGATACTTTTTTAAAAGTATGCTTGCTTCAGCTGTCTAAAAGTATTTTTCATGGTAGTTCAGTAAAGGTTGAAGTAGTGACTGCAGTAAGCCCAGTGGTGGAAATAGTTGTATTGTTGGGTTAGTATCCAGAGCTACAACAACAATGTGTGCTGATTGAACCAAACTAAATAGTTGGAGGATGCAGGCATCGATCCCACTACTTCTCACATGCTAAGCGAGCACTCTACCATTTGAGCTAATCCCCCTGCGCTCCAACAAGATCTCAATGACCGCACTGCCAAATCCCTCGTCCATAAGAAAGGATAGCTTTGCACCTCCAAAAGAAGTATGAAATCTCAATGACTTCACTGCTCCTCTCCAAAAAAGGATATTTTTCATGGTAGGTTCAGTAAAGGTTGAAGTAGTGACTGCAGTAAGCCCAGTGGTGGAAATAGTTGTATTGTTGGGTTAGTATCCAGAGCTTCAACAACAATGTGTGCTGATTGAACCAAACTAAATAGTTGGAGGATGCAGGCATCGATCCCGCTACCTCTCACATGCTAAGCGAGCACTCTACCATTTGAGCTAATCCCCTGCGCCTCCAACAAGAAGTATGAAATCTCAATGACCGCACTGCCAAATCCCTCGTCCATAAGAAAGGATACTTTTTAAAATATGCTTGCTTCATCTGTCTAAAAGTTTTTTCATGGTAGTTCAGTAAAGGTTGAAGTAGTGACTGCAGTAAGCCCAGTGGTGGAAATAGTTGTATTGTTGGGTTAGTATCCAGAGCTACAACAACAATGTGTGCTGATTGAACCAAACTAAATAGTTGGAGGATGCAGGCATCGATCCCGCTACCTCACATGCTAAGCAAGCGCTCTACCATTTGAGCTAATCACTCCTGCGCTCCAACAAGAAGTATGAAATCTCAATGACCGCACTGCCAAATCCCTCGTCCATAAGAAAGGATATTTTTTTAAAAAGTATGCTTGCTTCAGCTGTCTAAAAGTGCAGGGTTGAAGTAGTGACTGCAGTAAGCCCAGTGGTGGAAATAGATTGTATTGTTGGGTTAGTATCCAGAGCTACAACAACAATGTGATGCTGATTGAACCTTAAATAGTTGGAGGATCCAATCCCGAGCTAATCGAGCGCTCTACATTTGAGCTAATCACTCCTGCGCCTCCAACAAGAAGTATGAAATCTCAATGACCGCACTGCCAAATCCTAAATAGTTGGAGGATGCAGGAATCGCTCCCGCTACCTCTCAC
>NW_025755697.1:0-7464 GCF_021184085.1 Oncorhynchus gorbuscha
TAACTACAGTCCAGTCATAGCTACAAACCTGTCATAGCTACAGTCCAGTCATAGCTACAAACCTGTCATAGTTACAGTCCAGTCATAGCTACAGTCCTGTCATAGCTACAGTCCAGTCATAACTACAGTCCAGTCATAGCTACAAACCTGTCATAGCTACAGTCCTGTCATAGCTACAGTCCTGTCATAGCTACAGTCTAGTCATAGCTACAGTCCAGCCATAGCTACAGTCCTGTCATAGCTACAGTCCAGTCATAGCTACAAACCTGTCATAGCTACAGTCCAGTCATAGCTACAGTCCAGTCACAGCTACAGTCCTGTCATATCTACAGTCCTGTCATATCTACAGTGAAAGTGGTGCAGTGTGTCTTGGTGTATTTAGTCCTGGCTGTATGACAGTGACAGAACTACATGATGTCATAATGCTATAGGCTGTATGACAGAGACATTGCTACATGATGTCATAATGCTACAGGATGTATGACAGTGACAGTGCTACATGATGTCATAATGCTACAGGCTGTATGACAGTGCTACATGATGTCATAATGCTACAGGCTGTATGACAGTGATAGTGTTGCGGTGTGTCTAGCTGTTCAGGCTCTGGTCACAGTGTGGTTCCTCTAAGCCGGGGCCGGTCCCCCCTGTGGTCACCTTACGGTCGCCCTGGTAAACCCTAAAAATAGAATCACTCTCTCTGCTCTTCCCATGTCATCCTCTCATCCTATACTTTCCTCTCTTCTCCACCTCTCCCCTCAGTTCCCTCTCCTCTTTTCCTTGTCACCCTCTCTTTCTTTATCCCTCCTCTTCTCTGTTTTCCTCCCCCTTTCTTTCTTCGCGTTTCGTTTCCCTCTCTTTGCTCCATCCAATGGTTTCCCTCCCCGCCCCTCCCCTCTTCTCCTCCTCTCTGTTCTCCTCTTCACCCTCTCCTCCATTCCTCTAGAAACATGCAGCAGCTCTCTTCCAACAGCAGAGCCTTCTGCCCTCCATCCATCCTCTCCAACATAAAAATTGAAACAGTGAAAATGAATCACATACATTAATAAGACGTGTACTGTACCACAGAGAGAGAGAGACATACTGTACGAGAGAGAGAGATGGATACTGTTCGAGAGAGAGGCAGGGACCCGGTCGCAATTAAAGCAATTGCTTGTGGAGTACGTAACAGTGGAATCACACGGCTGTTGATTCCCCACGGTGAATAATTATAACACGCTCAGCAGCATGCCGTACTGCCTTCCCCAACCAGGAAGCTAAATATAAACCTCTCTCAATTATGTACCTCTCCTCCTCTACACCTCTCTCTCACTCTCCTCCCTTACCCCTCTCTCTTTCTTCTCCTTCCTCTACCCCTCTCTCTCTCTCCTCTCCTCCCTAACCCCTCGCTCTCCTCTCCTCCCTCTACCCCTTTCTCTCCCTAAACCCTCTACCTCTCTCTCTCCTCTCCTCCCTCTACCCCTCTCTTTCTCCTCTCCTCCGGTCACGTTCGTTGAAAGGAGTAGACAGAGGCACAGCGTGCGTAGAGTTCCACATTTTTTAATAAACTGAAACTCACCAAACAAAACAATTAATCACAAACTAAATGTGAAGCTACTGGTGTGCACACAGGCAACTAACTGTAGATAAGATCCCACAAATCACAATTGAGGAAATGGCTACCTAAATATGATCCCCAATCAGAGACAATGATAAACAGCTGCCTCTGATTGGGAACCATATCAGGCCACCATAGAAGTACAATTTACTTAGATGACCCACCCTAGTCACTATCACGCCCCAACTAACATAGAGAATGAACAGCTCTCTAAGGTCAGGGCGTGACACCTCCCTCTACCCCTCTCTCCTCTCCTCCCTTTACCACTCTCTCTCTCCTCTCCTCTCCTCCCTCTACCCCTCTCTCCTCTCCTCTCCTCCCTTTACCTCTCTCTCTCTCCTCTCCTCCCGCTACCCTCTATCTCTCCTCTCCTCCATTTACCTGTCTCTCTCTCTCTGTCCTCTCCTCCCTCTACCCCCTTCTCTCTCTCCTCTCCTCTCCTCCACCCTCTCTCTCTCTCCTCTCCTCCCTTTACCTGTCTCTCTCTCTCTGTCCTCTCCTCTCCTCCCTCTACCCCCCTCTCTCTCTCCTCTCCTCTCCTCCATCTACCCTCTCTCTCTCCTCTCCTCCCTTTACCTGTCTCTCTCTCTGTCCTCTCCTCCCTATACCTCCCTCTCTCTCTCCTCTCCTCTCCTCTCCTCCATCTACCCTCTCTCTCTCCTCTCCTCCCTCTACCCATCTACCCCTGTATTAACACCAGAAAGTTACACGCACGAACACATTCATACACACATGCATACTCTCTCTCTCTCCTTCTCGTTCCCTCTCTTTTTCTATCCCTCTATAATCCCTCTCTTCTCTCTACCTCTACTCCCCTTTAACCCTGTGTTAATGCTAGAGTTCTTCCTTCCTTCCTTCCTTCCTTCCTTCCTTCCTTCCTTCCTTCCTTCCTTCCTTACTTACTTCCTTACTTCCTTCCTTCCTCCTTCCCTTCATCCTGCCCTCCCTCCCTCATCTTTAATTCACCACACAATATTATCTCCAGAACTGTTACAAGTCGTTTGTATGCAGATCATCCTCATATTATGATCATATATTTATTCAGTTATGTGTTTTGTTATGAAACCAGCTAAGTATTTCAAATTAAGGTAATGATTATTTATTGTGTGTTATTGTGTTTGTGTGCATGTGTATGTGTGTATGTTTGTGTGTTTCTTCAATCGTACCCGACTGGTATGTTTTCTCTGGGAACAGTATCCAAGGGAAGAATTTCTCTGGAGAGAGGAAGGGAGGGAGGAGAGGAGAGGAGAGAGAGAGAGAGAGGGAGGGAGGAGAGGAGAGGGAGGGAGGGAGGAGAGGAGGGAGGAGAGGGAGGGAGGGAGGGAGGGAGGGAGGAGGGAAGGAGGGAGGGAGGGAGGGAGGGAGGGGAAGGAAGGAAGGAAGGAAGGAAGGAAGGAAGGAAGGAGGAGAGGAGAGGAGGAAGAGAAGAGATGAGATGAGAAGAGAGGGAGAGGAGAGGAGGAAGGGAGAGGAAGGAGAGGAGAGGAGAGGAAGGAGAGGGAGCAGAGAAGAGATGAGAGGAGAGGAGAGGAGAGGAGAGGAGGCAAGAGAAGAGAAGAGAAGAGAGGAGAGGAGAGGGAGAGGAGGAGGAGAGGAGAGGAGAGGAGAGGAGAGGAGAGGAGAGGGGAGGAGAGGAGGGAGAGGGGGAGAGGAGAGGAGGAAGGAGGCAAGAGAAGAGAAGAGAAGAGAGAGAGGAGAGGAAGGAGAGGAGAAGGAGGAGGAGGAGGAGGGAGAGGAGAGGAGGAGAGGAGGAGGGGAGGCAAGAGAAGAGAAGAGAAGAGAAGGAGAGGAGAGGAGAGGAGAGGAGGGAGAGGAGAGGGAGAGGGAGAGGAGAGGAAGGAGGAGAGGAGAGGAGAGGAGAGGAGAGGAGAGGAGGGAGAGGAGGGGAGAGGGAGGGAGGAGAGGAGAGGAGAGGAGAGAGAGAGGAGAAGATGTGTTGATGTGTCTGACACTAGATGTGTTGGGAATGGGATGTAGGAGTGTATTAGGAAAACACTAGTGAGGAAGTTGGGCCTGTCTCCAAGCTACAGCATATTTTCATACTGGCCTGGTCTAGTGTTGGTATTTCTATGAATGGCAGGGAGAAAGTTGGTTAGGCCTCTGCCAAGACTACACACTCACACAGACTCATACACACTTACACCCTCACACACACTCATACACACAGTAACACCCTGGTGTCCCTGAGAAGGTCACACCTGGGCTCCAGAGTAGCGACGTGGAAATGTTTTCTTGTCCTTCCCTCTTCCTGTTGCTTTAGGGAGGCTCCCCGTGCACGTACTCCCCCACACATACACACACCTCACCCCCACACATACACACACCTCACCCCACACATACACACACCTCACCCCCACACATACACACACCTCACCCCACACATACACACACCTCACCTCACCCCACACATACACACACCTCACCCCCACACATACACACACCTCACCCCACACATACACACACACCTCACCCCACACATACACACACCTCACCCACACATACACACCTCACCCACGATACACACACCTCACCTCACACACATACACACACCTCTACACATACACACACCTCACCTCACCCCACACATACACACACCTCACCTCACCCCCACACACATACACACACCTCACCCCTACACATACACACACCTCACCCTACACATACACACACCTCACCTCACCCCACACATACACACACCTCACCCCACACATACACACACCTCACCCCACACATACACACACCTCACCCCACACATACACACACCTCACCCTACACATACACACACCTCACCTCACCCCACACATACACACACACCTCACCCCACACATACACACACCTCACCCCACACATATACACACCTCACCTCACCCCACACATACACACACACCTCACCCCACAGATACACACACCTCACCCCACACATACACACACCTCACCCCACACATACACACACCTCACCCCCACACATACACACATCTCACCCCCACATATACACACACCTCACCCCCAAACCACTCTTTTTATCTTGCCAGTTAACATCAGCACAGCCCCACCAAAAAAAACAGAGAAAGGAGGAAAGGAAAGGAGAGGAAATGAGAGGAAAGAGGGAAGGAGATAAAAGGAAAGAAAGAATGAAGTGATCAGGGAGCAAAGGTGTGGTTGAGGAGGAAGACAACGTGGAGACACGTCTCTGTTGTGTTTGTTCTCGGTGATGTCGGGACACGCTTCCTTTGGCACTCGGTGACGGCCGAGGACAGTTTCAATCCCCGGAATGGCGTCGGATTACCGTTTGCTGTGCGCATGAGTCGGTGCTGGGCGGCAGACTCTGGAATGTTTCTGTGTGTTGTCCCAGCACATTTTATTTGGGTTGTCATGTCAAGAAGAGAGAGAGAGAGAGAGAGAGAGAGAGAGAGAGAGAGAGAGAGAGAGAGAGAGAGAGAGAGAGAGAGAGAGAGAGAGAGAGAGAGAGAGAGAGAGAGAGAGAGAGAGAGAGAGAGAGAGAGAGAGAGAGAGAGAGAGAGAGAGAGAGAGAGAGAGAGGAAGAGAGTGTGTGTGCGTGGGTGCGTGCGGTATTGGTGACTCGCGTCTGGAATCCAGTGATGCTCTCTCTCTCTCACTGCAGTGCACAGTACAAACTCGTCAGAGAAAGTAGGCTTTCAAAGTGGGATAGTTAAGTTGGACTTCCACTTCCAATAGGCAAAACCTTTTCAATATGGGACTGCTGATCAAAGTGTAATGTAATATACAAGATGATACCATATTATCAGAATGTAATATACAAGATGATACCATATTATCAGAATGTAATATACAAGATGATACCATATTATCAGAATGTAATATACAAGATGATACCATATTATCAGGCCCGGTTTGTTGATCAGATCATGAGGTCTGGGAAAACTCCTGGATGAAGTTGTGAAAAAACGCTCAGATTACAAGAGTTAATCTGGTAAAGTGTTCTTTGTTTTCCCAGACTTGTGACATTGACAGAAAAAACAAGGATGCGGGAAAAAAAGAGGAGTACGAAAAATGTATGAAGTCACTAATGTAAGAGGCTCTGGATAAGAGTGTCTGATAAATGACTAAACAGTCAAATGTATGAAGTCACTACTGTAAGTGTCACGCCCTGACCTTAGTTATCTTTGTTTTCTTTATTATTTGGTTTGGTCAGGGTGTGACAAGGGTGGTTTGTTTAGTTTTGTCTTGTCTAGGGGTTTTTGTACATCTATGGGGTTTTGGTTTGTATGTCTATGGTTGCCTAGATTGCTTCTCAATTAGAGGCAGCTGTTTATCGTTGTCTCTGATTGGGAACCATATTTACGTATCCATATTTATTCCTTGGTTTATCTGTGGGTTATTGTCTATGTATAGTTGCCTGTGTCAACACCAGTGTTTATAGTGTCACGTTTCTTTTGTTGTCTTGTTAGTTTGTTTTAGTGTTCTTCCTTTAATAAAGAGGAATGTATTCTCATCACGCTGCGCCTCGGTCTCCTCGTTACAACGAACGTGACAGAATAACCCAGCACACCAGGACCAAACAGTGTGAAAGGGAGGACCAAACAGTGTGAAAGGGAGGAACAGCGCTTGGTGGAAAAATGGACCCGGGAGAAGGATGAGTGGGTGACAACCTGGGAGGAGATAGAGAGGTGGTCGATTGATCCAGGGAGAGTGCCAGAGCCCGCCTGGGATTCACTGGAACAGTTTGAGGAGGGATACAGGAGAATGGAGGAACGGCGACGATATAAGGGTACACGGTTAGCACCCAAGATTTTTTTGTGGGGGTCACACGAGGAGATTGGCTGAGTCAGGTAGGAGACCTGAGCCAACTCCTTGTGCTTACTGTGGGGATTGTGTTACTGGTCAGGCACCGTGTTATGCGGTGGAACGCACGGTGTCTCCAGTACGCTATTCTAGCCCGGTGCGCTCTATTCGGGCTCCTCGCATTGGCCGGGCTAGAATGAGCATCCAGCCAGGAAGGAGGGTGCCGGCTCAGCACTCCTGGTCTCCAGTATACCTCCTTGGACCAGGATATCCTGCGCTGGCTCAGCCCAGAGCGTTCTGTGCCAGCGCCCTGAACTTGCAGGGCGAAAATAAACATCCATCCAGGACGGGTTGTGTCAGCTCCAGTACATCCTGTGCCTGCTCCCCGCACTCGCCCTGAGGTGCGTATCACCAGCCCAGTACCACCATTGCCAATACCAAGCACCAGGCTTCCTGTGCGCCTCCAGGGTCCAGTACTCCCTGGTCCTGCTCCTCGCACTCGCCCTGAGGTGCGTGTCCCCAGCCCGGTACCACCAGTGCCGGCATCATGCACCAGGCCTACAGTGCGCCTCGCCAGTCCAGAGTGTCCGGCGACAGTACCCAGTCCAGACCATCCGGCGACAGTACCCAGTCCAGACCGTCTGGCGACAGTACCCAGTCCAGACCGTCTGGCGACAGTACCCAGTCCAGACCGTCTGGCGACAGTACCCAGTCCAGACCGTCTGGCGACAGTACTCAGTCCAGACCGTCTGGCGACAGTACCCAGTCCAGACCGTCTGGCGACAGTACCCAGTCCAGACCATCCGGCGACAGTACCCAGTCCAGACCGTCCGGCGACAGTACCCAGTCCAGACCATCCGGCGACAGTACCCAGTCCAGACCATCCGGCGACAGTTCCCAGTCCAGACCATCCGGCGACAGTTCACAGACCGGAACCTCCAACGACGGACCACAGACCAGAACCTCCAACGACGGGCCACAGACCAGAACCTCCAACGACGGGCCACAGACCAGAACCTCCAACGACGGACCACAGACCAGAACCTCCCACGGGGGGGCCACAGTCCGGAACCTCCCACGGGGGGGCCACAGTCCGGAACCTTCCA